>NC_133311.1:22150983-22198740 GCF_012295235.1 Primulina huaijiensis | reverse complement strand
ATATATATTACCCGATATACTTGAAAGTCAATAGTTTTTATGTTTTTGTTTTTCTTTCAGATTTAAAATATTTGAAATCAATGATGTTTTTATGTTTTTTCCGCTTTCGGAATTAAAAATCAGTTAAAACAATCAGAAATTAACGTTTGTGTGTCTATATATATATATATATACACACATGGTGCCTGGTGGACACTATTTAGACAAGAATTCTTTTAATAAAAGTTTGTTTTTTTAACAGTTCAAATGTGTTTTTATGTTTGTAAGGCTATATATCTTATAATCAGTGTTTTTTTTTTTTACTTTAACTTGTTTTCGTGCTAAAATTGTTATATCTGTTTTTGTATCAGGTTATATATGGTGAAATTTCGTTTTTTCGTGACTAAGTAGTTTTTGTTTATATAGATGTCACGTGAAATTTGTTATTCATGCAACTCATCTTATGTTTTTCCATGATATAATAAAGATCATGTTTATATTCACACGACTCATCGTTTGTTTTATGTGATGCAATGATAATTAACATGTAAGATGGATATTAGAACATTCTATACACAATTTACCCCAATTTCTCGAACTTTGAAAATATTTGAAGTCAATGGTGTTTTTATGTTTTTTTGTCCTCTCAGAGTTAAAAAAACATTTTAAAAATACAAAATTAATATATATTAATTATTACATGATGGAGAATGTTAGGACAAGAATTCTTTTTAATAAATGTTTGGTATTTTTTTTACATTTCAAGTGTTCTTTTTTTTGCTTGCGAGGCTATGAAGCATCTAATCACTGTATTTAACATATACTTGCAAGTGCAGTCTAGTTTTTCTTTCTCTTTCTTTATTTTGGAGTTTTTTTTTTCTCTTTAAAAATTTTCGTGTAGAATTCGTGCTATTCGTTTCCGATTTATGTTCTAATGATTGAAACACGTTTTTTTGTAAATAAGCAGTTTTTGTTTACGTAGATTTCACGTGAGATCTTTTCTATTCATGTTTATACATAATACATGAGATTCAACGAATGTTTTGCGTGATAAACACGTTTATATTCATATGACTCATCATATGATTTATATGATGAAATGATAATTAATATGTAAGATGGATGTTAGAACATTTCCTATATAAGTTTTTACCCAAAGCACTTGAACATTTTAAAAAAATTGAAATTTAGAGATAAAAGTCATTTAAAAAATCAGAAATTAACGTGTGTGCATATTTATTCTTATATTGGTAGACAATTTTTGGACAATAATTATTTTTAGTAATTTTTTTTTTTTTTGACATTTCAAAATGTTCTTTTTATCTTTGCGCGGCTACGTAGCTTCTAATCAATGTATTTTAACGAAGACTTGCATGTGCTATGGAGTTTTTCTCTTATTTTGGATTTTTTTCACTTGAATGTATTTTCATTCTGAATTCATGCTATTCGTTTTCGATTTATGTTATATTGGGTGAAATATGTTTTTCGTTAATAAGAAGTTTTTTTTTTTTTATATATTTCGACGTGAGATTCGTTTTTACTCACATTTATATTCACATGACTCGTTGTATGATCTGTGTGATACAATACTAATCGTATGCGCCACTAAGATTTTCTTTCTCTTCATTTATTTGAGAATTTTTTTTACTTTAATATGTTTTCGTGCTAAACTCGTGTTATCTGTTTTTTATTTATGTAATATAGAGTGAAACACATTTTTTCGGGATTAAATAATTTTTGTTTATGTAAATTTAACGCGAGATTCGTTGTTATTCATGTTTATCTTCATGCGACTCATCACATGTTTTGCGTATATATATGTTTGTTTGTTTTTTTCATTTTAAAATATTGTATTTATGTTTACGAGAATGAGGAGTTGTTAATAAGTGTATTTTGACGCGTTCTTGCATGCGCTACTAAGTTTTTCTTTTTCTTTCTTTATTTTGGGCTTCTTTTTTACTTTAACATGTTTTCGTGCTAAACTCTTGCTATCCGATTTTTATTTTATGTCATATAGAGTGAAACACGTTTTTTCGTGAATAAATAGTTTTTGTTTATGTTGATTTCATGATAGATTCGTTGTTATTCACGTTTATATTCACAAGACTGACCACATGTTTTGCATGATACAATAATGAACACATTGATATTTACGCTACACATAGTATATTTTGCATGACACAGTAATGATAACGTTTATATATATATGGAGCTTTTAATCAGTGTATTTTGACACATACTTGCATGTGCTACTAGTTTTTATTTTTATTTTTTAATTTTGGTTTTTTTTTTAACGTTTTTTGTGCTAAATTTGCGCTATCCGTTTTCGATTTATATTTATATAGGGAGAAACACATTTTTCCGTTAATAATTAGTTTTTGTTTATCTAGATTTCACGTGAGATTAATTGTTTTTAACATGAATCATCGTATGTTTTGAGCGTTATTATAATGAGCACATTTTATATTTACACGTCTCATCGTATATTTTGTGTGATACGATGATAAACGCGTTTACATTAACACGACTCGTCGCATGTTTTACGTGATGCAATGATAATTAACATATAATAAATATATTAAAACATTTCAATTTAGGGATTTTAAATTCACCTTTTATCAAATTTGTATTGATTATAATCGACAACGATATCATTTAAATTTCATAATTTGTAAAATTTCCTAAATGACATGTTCATCCAAGCTAAATTGACGAAGTTCTTGGTGGGAACTGCAGTTTTATACCAATCAAATATTATATTCTTCTTAAATTTTTTCAAGTATGGTCCATCCATATTGGCATGAATGTGATACGGTGAAGTTGTACTGCAAGTTATGAAATGAATGTATGTTAACTTCTATGGTAATCGCGCGCGCGCGCGCACAAGGTTGTAGTATGATTGAGCTGTGAAATGAGAATCCTTATCGCAATCCATGCGTTTCATCAGACAACTGCAGACGACTTTCTCTCGTTCTTACCAATCAAGAACGAGAATCCATGCTCAAACTACAACCTTGCCAGAGCGCAGGAACAACAAAGTTACGGACTCCGATATAGTGAAATGCAACATCGCCATCACCGATTATATGCGAAACGGCCAATGCAATGCGGCATTGCGTTTGTTCAACTCTATGCCTCGGAAAACTTCCGTTTCTTACAACACTATGATATCTGGGTACCTCTCAAATAGCAAGTTTGATCTCGCTCAGGAGCTGTTCGATGTAATGCCGCAGAGGGACTTGGTTTCTTGGAATGTGATGCTGAGTGGGCATATAAAGAACAAGAATCTTGGGGCAGCTCGTCTTTTGTTCGATGAAATGCCTGCAAAGGATGTTGTCTCGTGGAACGCTATGTTGTCGGGGTATGCACAGAACGGGCTCGTACATGATGCCAGGAGAATTTTTGATTTGATGCCACAGAAAAATGAGATCTCGTGGAATGGGATTCTTGCGGCTTATGTTCAAAATGGGATGATCGAGCAGGCTAGGAGGTTGTTTGATAGCAAGGAGAAGTGGGCTGTGGTTTCTTGGAATTGTTTGATGGGTGGCTACTTGAAGCAGAAGCGGATGGTCGAAGCAAGAGAGATTTTTGATCGTATGCCTGTTAGGGATGAAGTATCATGGAATACTATGATTACTTGTTATGCTCAAAATGGGAAGCTGGACGAGGCAAGGAGGTTATTCGAGGAGTCCCCGGTTCGTGATGTCTTTACATGGACAGCAATGGTGTCGGGTTATATACAAAATGGTAAGTTAGACGAGGCAAGGGGAATCTTTGACGAGATGCCTGAGAAGAGTGTCGTTTCTTGGAACGCAATGATCGCCGGATATGTACAGAGCAAGAACATGAATCTGGCTAGAGAATTATTTGACGCAATGCCTGGTAGGAACATTAGTTCGTGGAATACGATAATAACAGGTTATTCTCAAAATGGAGACATTGCTCATGCTAGAAGCTTGTTTGATAGAATGCATCATCGGGATTGCATCTCTTGGGCAGCAATAATTGCCTGTTATGCTCAGAGCGGTGATAGTGAGGAGGCAATACGAATGTTTGTCGAAATGAAGAGGGACGGAGAGAGAATAAATAGATCAGCGTTTACTAGTGTATTGAGTACATGCTCTGACGTCGCAGCTTTTGAGCTGGGGAAGCAAATACATGGCCGTGTAATTAAAGCTGGATATGAGTTTGGCTGCTTTGTGGGGAATGCTCTCCTTGCCATGTACTGTAGATGTGGGAGCATTGATGAGGCACAGGAAGTGTTCATTGGAATTGAGCATAGGGATGTTGTCTCGTGGAACACCATCATTATTGGTTATGCAAGACATGGATTTAGCAAAGAAGCTCTTGAACATTTTCACTCAATGAAACAGGCATGCATCCAGCCTGATGAAGTTACAATGGTAAATTTTGTTTGAGTGTATATTTGTTCTCGTTTTGCACAAGATTGGCTCGAGGATTCTTGATTTCACCTGTATGTTAAGTTTAATTAATAGTATTGCAGAACTGTACGTGTTTATTACTTCATTTTGAATTCCTACTCATGCTGTTAACTTCATGAATCACCTATATCCCTTAATTGTTCTGCATTTTGCATCGAGTCTATCACTCAAGCCCATGTAGTGGAACCAATTTTACTTGAGAAACACTGTTCATAGACTTTTCCTCCTTTTAATGTCGGGAAATACATTATATGGGAATTGAAGGTGGCTGAAGTTCACCCTATAGCATCTCAAACCATACCGTGAATTTTGTAATGCTTCTTTTTTAGTTCACATCAACTTCCCAACTATGAAAATTTAATGAACAGAGAGAAAAAATAACAGTGAAAAAGGCCTTCTTTCCCAAAGAAGTGAGCATTTATTATCTGTGCAAAATATGTGCAGGTGAATGAAGTGTTTTATTTTATGTTTCTCTGTTTTGAGTACGTGCAATCTGTCTACATCTATTGATTGTCGTTACTCAGTAGTCAGTACTCACTTGTGTTGTTTTCATGTAGGTTGGTGTTCTGTCCGCATGTAGTCACACAGGCTTGGTAGAGTTGGGCAGAAAGTACTTTGATTCCATGAATCATGATTATGGCATAGTGGCAAATTCAAAGCACTATACTTGCATGATTGATCTTTTGGGTCGTGCAGGACGGCTAGATGATGCTCAAAATCTGATGAAAAATATGCCTTTCGAGCCAGATGCAGCAACATGGGGGGCCCTCCTTGGTGCCAGCAGGATTCACGGAAATACCGAGTTAGGAGAAAAGGCGGCTGAAATGATATTTGCATTGGAACCTTGGAATGCTGGAATGTATGTTCTTCTTTCCAATTTATATGCAGCTTCAGGCAGGTGGCTTGATGTTAATAAAATGAGATTGAAAATGTGGGATACTGGCGTTAAAAAAATACCGGGGTATAGCTGGGTGGAAGTTCAGAATAAGATTCACACGTTTTCAGTAGGAGACTTTGCTCATCCTGAGAGTGATATGATACTTGCTTTCTTGGAAGAGCAAGATTTGAAGATGAAACTGGATGGTTACATCTCAACCACAAAACTGGTTTTGCATGATGTAGAAGAAGAGGAGAAACAGCAGATGCTAAAGTACCATAGCGAAAAATTAGCTGTTGCATATGGAATTATTAAGATACCCGAAGGGAGACCTGTTCGTGTTTTTAAAAACTTGCGGGTTTGTGAGGACTGCCATACGGCTATCAAACACATGGCGAAGATCATGGGCAGATTGATAATCTTGCGTGATCCTAACAGATTCCATCACTTCAATGGGGGAGAATGTAATTGTGGGGATTACTGGTAAATCAACCTTACATCATGCAGGCAAAAATGACACTTAAAGAAACCAGAGGATCTGTGTGATGAGTTATTGTCCAAAGTAATTCAAAGTGATTCAAATTTCGGCAAACTTGACTATTGGGAAGAGCTTGATGTTAAATCATTTAAAATAGTCAGGGAGTCTGGTCCTTGAGTCAAATGCACCAGGCATTCAAGAATTGACAAATTGCTTTGCTCCAATGTAATTGGTGAGATGCATACAAAAAAGCCGGGTCATCGCCAAAAGGATTAAATGTTGATAATATATGGGTGTTTTGGAAGTATAATTTTAAAATTCTCAATTTTTATTTCGATTTTGAAATTCGTGTAAATATGTCGATACTGATAACATTTCATAAATTTTCGATAATTATTTATGTCCTCTTCAATCTACCTACCGAAATATATCTTAGTTAAAATTAACAAACTTTATAATTTAAAATAATTATTCAAAGCTTTTAGCTCAGAGAATTTGAAGAGGCAGATGCCTCTTTTTACAATGTAAACCTACCGAAAGGTCTTGAAACAAAAATTTCGCAAAGCTGATTCCAATTACACATTGGATAGAAAAGACTTCTCAATCATTTACTGATTTTTTAAAATAGTTATACATGTTGATGTATTGATATAAGCTACATAGTTTGGATGTAGACTAAAGAAGTTTGACGATGTAATGTTAACGTTGATAATTTCATATAAATATCTTTCAATGGAAAGATAATATTGTAGAGATGATTTTAATATATTAATTTTTTATTATATTTAACAACTTTGTATTTAAAAAACAGAATAAAATTTCACATAATTTTTAAAAAAAATAAAATTATACATAATTAAATCTTAAAACCTGAACGTAATTTTTTTTTTAAAAAATATAACATAGTTAAAAAAAACACACATAATTTTAAAAATACACATAATAAAAAATGACACTTAATTAAAAAGTAGACGAAATTCACTAAGGTGTTTCCGAATACTGACACGTTGCTCCAAAAAGCCATTTAACTCTTGTGTGATATGGAAAATTCGATCCTCACACTCATGCAGGATCCACGGGTCCGGTCCATACTGTTACTAACAACCAAAAACAAAGATATCTAAAAATGCAAGCGGAAAAGAATCTCGTGGATGATGTTATCTCCATCTTTTCAAGTATTGAGAGTGGCAACTTTCTCAACAACCCATCGGCCTCTTCATCTTGCTCCGCAATCAGATCTTCCTGCTAACCAATGGAAAAAGATTATTTATACGACCGGTAAAAATGATTGCAAGATGCGTGGGCAATTTCACCGGGTCTGAGTTATGAAAAATGATGAGAGATGAGAACACATCGACTTATTTACCAACTTATCTTATTTGCTACTTATGAACCTCAGAAACATGTTCACGAGCTCAAGATCTTGATTGTTAATATTTTTCATTAGATAGAGGCTGACACTACCGTCTACAAGTAAAATCGATGATCACTTCATATAATTGTACAGTAAATTCAACAAGAAACATGTAAATTTGCAAGGAAGTATCATATCTTTATCATAGACATACTTAGATAGTGAAGCATGATGCCGTAGGATATGAGAGCTTTTTCCACCTTTATCATGATGCTCCTCCAGATGCGCAAACTGTCTCTTGAATCTATTTCACTCCGGGAAAAAAAAAAGTATAAACCTTATTTGATGCTGACTTGACCCACAAAGTTGATTACCATAATCAACTTCTGTCTCTAGCATCTCAACATCAATAACCAAAGTCGGAGAAACCAAATTCAGTATCCAATGCAAAGAAAATGGCTCCAGCTGCCAACTCGAACTCGGGAAAAAAAAAAATCTTTTGTATCGCATACAAAATATTAACAAGTTGTATTCTTGTACGAGTTGTAAATGTCCTTACATAACCCTAATGATCACAAGAATATATATTTGAGTGAAAAAATAAATCATTCACACGTTACACCACTAAGTATGATCTTTATCACGAAGTATATATGTCATTCATGAGTTACAACTGGCCTAACCTTGGGTGCACAACATGAATTTTGGTATATGGACTGATCATATATTGATATTATTATCATGTATCTTGATCAGAACTTTATTCTAATTATTTTTTTTACATCTTCTGAAAATAATTAAAATTTTTAATCAAAGTTCATTCATTTGGATGAAATGACGAGAAATTTGACTTTTGAAAATATTTGTTTATTCTTTTAGAATTTTGATATACAAATAATATATGTTTTTTAAATATCTTTTTATGTTCTTTGTATTATTAAACGTCATTCTCAATCAAGATATCGAATTCAATAAAAAAAAATCAAATAATAAAATTGCTATCCGCCTTTTAAGTGTTTAATCAAATTATAGTAACATTTTTTTAATACAACAATAAATAATTATTCAAACACTCATATTTACTAATTTTAGTCATTAATTGCATGTCTATTTATGCTTGCTAGAGATATGTCCTACTCATATAAATATAAGATAAATAATATGTTGGCTCGTTTGGATGTCCAAGTTAGTAAATCGATCATATGAACGTTGGTTAATGATAATGAGTTGGAGTAATCCTACTACAACCACTTTCCGTCTAATTCTGTCACACTTGATTTGATTAGTGTGATTTGTAGACTACTGATTATTATGTTAGTCCAATAGTTTACTCTCTCGTCATTAAAAACATAAGGAATCTATTATTTATCCACACATACTTAACTTGGGTATGAAGAATTACCGAGAGGAATTTTAGTAAATTGTTAGGTTTTACGAGAAGATTGGTATGGGTTATTGTAACAATATACAAGTGATTTAGGATTAAAATAAAATAAATTAATAACATGTATTAATATTAGTAAAAAAATATAACAATTTAATAACGAAATCCAAATCCAATATTTTTTAAAAAACATGAAATACATTTATTATTAGGGATGACAATTTCCTCCGAACCCATTGGAGGATCCGATACCCGACCCGAATAGAAGAGGGTATGGAGTTNGGGTATGAGTATCCGATAATCCGATGGGTATGAGGATGATGATGAAATTCAATACCCGATAGGTATGAGGATGAATTTAATAAATGGGTATGAGGATGGATGTATGAAATCCGCCCCATATCTTACCCATGGCCATCCCTATTTATTATACTAGAGTCACGGCTAATTACATAAAAATAAAAAATAAAAATAAAGAGATCAGGCGAAGAGTGATCCTGTCTTTCAAACTAGATATAAAACCTAAAAAATTGTCAAAATCAAAAAATTTGTGGGTAAACGATTGACAAACCACGGGCTCCAACGGTTGACGGTTCCATTCCTCAACCCGTATCCGTTTTCATACCCTTCTCCTCCCTTCTTCTCTCTCTCTCACACACACACACACACACACACTGCAAGTCTGTTTCTTGATTTCCACATTAAAGTGTGCGTATGGCTCCACAGCCACCCACCACCGATCTAAATGTCCCGGAAGCCGCCGCCGACCCAACTCCCTCTCTCCCTGCTGTCCACAATCACCCACCTTATGCCGAGGTGTTTTCTTCAAAATCCAACTTCAACTAAGTGTTTCTTTTTCACTTCTGTCCAAGTCCATGGATACATTTTTTTTTTCTCGTGGGTGTGATTTTTTTTTTTCGTGTTTGAGCAGATTATAACGGATGCCATAGCGTCGTTGAATGAGCGAAATGGGTCGAGCAAGAGAGCTATTGCTAAGTACATAAAGACCCATCACACGAACCTGCCGCCTACTCACGCATCACTGTTGGCCACACACTTGAAGCGGTTGAGAGATGACGGTCTGATTTTGATGGTTAAGAACTCGTACAAGCTTGCTGGATCTGCGCCTCCACCTCCTGTTTCCTTAAATGGGGCTGATTCTATTGGGAAAAAGAAGCGGCCTGGACGCCCTCCTAAGAATAAGTCCGTGCAAGATGCTCTACCTGTTTTTGGTGAACAGTCCTTGCCTGAGAACCCTGTGCCAGATATTGCTCCCCAGCAGCAGAATGCGGCTACTGGGCCACTGGGTTCTGTGAATGTTGCCACTGGTCTAGTTGGTGGGCCTGTCGTGGGCGGGAACCCCAGAGGCCGTGGTCGTCCCCTTAAACAGGGTGGGGTCAAGCGTGGGCGTGGTCGCCCGATAATAAGTGGCGGCCTCCAGGCTAGTGTTGGGAGGAGCAGGGGAAGGCCTAAGAAGAACGCCGCTTCCCCTGTCATGGCCGGGACCAGCAGAGGCCGTGGACGTCCGCCTAAGGTGGCTAATGGAGAGGGAAAGGTGGCAGATGTTGACGGTGGGACAGTGGGTTCTACGGCAGTTGTCGTTGGTACTGGTGGTGCGTCGATTGTAGCAGGTGGTGAACTTTCCCTGGTGGCTGGGAAGCGCAGGGGGCGGCCACCAACGTCTGGTAGCGAGGTTAAAAAGCCTAGGAAGGTGACCGCTGGTGGTGCGTCGATTGTAGCAGGTGGTGGACTTTCTCAGGTGGCTGGGAAGCGCAGGGGGCGGCCTCCTAAGGAGGCTGGTAGTGAGGTTAAAACGCCTAATAAGGCGGCCGCTGAGGAGCCAAAAAAACCTAGGAAGCTTAGTGGAAAGCCTCTGGGACGACCGAGAAAGGTAAAGCTGTGATATTTAGCGAGTTCAATTTCAAATAGACCCATATCAATTGTTTACTTTGACTCATGAGTTGATGTTTACAAACTAAGAAGTATGAACGATTCAACTACTGTTTTGTGGGCGAAACTACTGTAGAGATTGTTGCTTCACCTGAGTGATGGGCAAAGGAAAATTGGTCTAGATTGCTTTTTGTATTTCTTTTCAATTCATGATGAAAATGAAATCACCGGATTGAAACGTCTGTGGACCTTTTGACAGTTCAAATGCTTCGTTTAGTTCCCTAGATAATGACTTTATTCACATGTTGACTAAGATAGTTCTGGCAATAAATACCAATTCCAAGAACTGATTGTTCGGGTGAATGATGCCATTCTGTCATGGCGTATTTAAAATTAGAATAAGCCTAAAAATGAGCAATTCAGGGGAATGAAATGTAGATGCAATTGTAATAATTTGAACAAGTAATATGAAAAGATTTTCTAAAATAAGGAAATTGAGGTGGCTGTTCAAATAAATGCGTAAACTCTTGGGGAGATTGTTTACGGGTATTACATCACATTGTTTTCTTATACTGAGCTCAGGAAGATTCAAAGTCGCATTTTTGTTCCCTTGTACAAATATTTTCCACTAGAGGTCTCTCATAGAACTTTCATCAACCTAGTGTACTGACTTTATTCATTAGGGGTTTGTCGGAAAACAATGGATTTATAAATTAACATAACTTATGTTGCGATTAGATCATTGTAAAACTTTAAATTGATCAAAATGAATATTAGATAATGAGAGATTAATATTAAAAATATGTTTGTTGAAATGTGCATTGTTGATCTCAATAGTGGTTTTGGATGAATGAAATAAGACATTTGATCTCACAAAAGAAGATAAAAAACCATCTATGCTTGATTTATTTCCAGCATTTTCTGAAAAAAGTATAAGAACATGATGCATGTGTGATTTTGTTTTTGAAAGATGATTTTTTTAATATTTTTTTTATAACTGTAGATGCACATCATAAGAATGTATTGCATTGAGTTGGTGATACCACGTTATGGAATAATTTTTTTATCGTATGTAAGGTGTTCTAAGATTTTAAAGTTCAATATATTGTTGTTAAGTGTGGTAAAAATAGAATATTTATTTTCGGGGAGTAGATAATTTTATGAAAAGTAGTCATGTTGGGAGGTTTGAAGACGAACAAAAATAATTATGGGGGAAGAAAAAGAAAATGAGTGTGTAAAGTTTGGTGACGTTGGTTAATTGTTATTTTCTGTTCTTATATTTTTTTTGTAACAGTGTTCTAAATTTCTATTCATGAACAAAATTTATTGTTTTTGTATTATATCAAACTGACACCTTCATTTTTACTTTCATATACGTCTATGTTGCTGAACTAGTTTATGTTTTGTGCCTGCTTGTCTATGGTTTCTAGACTGCATCAACATCAGGTAGTCAAACTCCAGTCAACCCACAGCAAATTGCTTGCCTTGATCCCAATGGAAAACTGCAATATTTTGTAAGTTTTCTACATATTTTGTAGATGTTTGTTTCATTGAAATACATATGTGATGAAATTTGCAATTATGGTCTCATAAAAATTTCATTTTTGAACTTGCTGCAGCAATCAAGAATCAAGCATACAGTGAACATCATAAGGCCACACTTGAATAGCGAAACTACCCTTACCGCTTTGCAAGAACTAGAAACTCTAGCGGAAATGGATGTGAATACAACATTGAACATTCCACCCCAAAGTTAAAATAGATACACTAACTAGCGGAAGGAGTAAACTTAGTTGTGACAGACAGTTGGAAGACAAATAGGTGACCTGCGTTACATTAGGCAGAAGGTTAGGAGGGTGATACTGATGGAAACTTGATTTAGGACAAAGCCTCTTTCATTTGTTTGTGTTTAGTCTGAATGCAGCTGTGCTGATCAGGAATTATTGTGCAGTTTCGCTTTACTTGGTTTCATTTCAACCATGTCTTAAAACATTTTGTTAATTGAAATCCTTCTATTGTGACTAAGATTTCGTGTGACCAACTTGCGACCCTTGAGTTTGAAGTGTCATGCTTATATCACTGCGGCATTTCATGATGTTCTGTTCGACTTCAGGTGACTTTACGTCTAACGAGCTCGCGCAATAAGTCGAATCGAGCTTGTGTTTGGGCAATGTGATATTATATTATGGTTGGTTATGTTATGTTGCACCGGGACAACCATTGGATGAGGTGAAAGACAGGGTCGATTATTCGGTTAAACTTAAAACCGAATTGATCGAACAAACTTTTTAAAACGAACTACTCGAATTTCTTTTCCGCAAACCGAAATGACCGACCGAACTTATAATATTCAACTATACAAATCTCTAGTTCTGTTGTTTAATTAATTTGATTTCAAACACTGTAATCTAGTATAAGATTTACAAAAATCTTTGTCTAAATTTTTTTCGTCATATTCAGTCCCTACATTTATTGGGAAAAAAATAGTTCGAAACCAAATTATGTTAAAAGTATTTAAATTTGATCAAATGAAAATAATCTGTTATTCATAATATATAGTAGATGATCGATAAAAAAAATAATAGATAACCAAAAATTAATTTTCGGTCCAACGGTCCAATGATCTGCAAAGTCTGGGCCGTACGTAAATCTTTGTTCATCGTTAAATCCGATCCTATCCACTTCCAATTACTCTTTTTCACTAAAAACTTCACCTTCAATTTCAATCTCTCTGGCTCAGATTTCCTCTCTCGCTCTGCGTATATGGACCTACGTCTGGATCCACTTTCGTCCATCGAACCCATGGCCAACGCTGCCGCTACTCCTCATCACTCAGCTTACGCCGCCAATCCAACACCCACCAACCCCGCTACCCACAATCATCCACCTTATGCGGAGGTACTTTCACTGATACCCCAACTTAAAGAAAATAGTGACACGAATTTTTTTTTTCCCGGCTCTTTCTTCAATTTGTTAGATTTTTGGTGGTTTTTTTTTTGTTTTGTTTTTCGTAGATGATTACGGCGGCTATAGCGGCGTTAAATGAGCGGAACGGGTCGAGCAAGAAGGCTATCGTTAAGTACATAGAGTCTCATTACTCGAACCTGCCGCCGACTCACTCATCTCTGTTGACTCATCACTTGAAGCGGTTAAAGAACAGCGGTCAAATTTTGATGGTCAAGTACTCTTACAGGCTCCCTAGATCTGGTGTTTCATCACCCGTGTCTGCAAACGGCACCGTTACTGATTCTACTACTTCTGTTGGATCAAAGAAGCGGCCTGGTCGCCCTCCGAAGGCCAAGTCTGTTCAAGCTGCCGTGCCTGTTTTTGCTCAGCAGGACGTGCCAATGAATGATGTTCCTGTTGTTGTCCCAGGGCTGGTCGAACAGCAGAATGCTGCTGTTGGGCCATTGGGTTCGGCACATGTTGCTTTTGTCCCGGGTGGCGGCCCTTCAGTGAGTGGGGTCACGAGAGGCCGCGGTCGTCCGCCTAAACAGGGTGCGTCGAAGCTTCGTCCCCCAAAGATTGGTGGAGTCCTGACTGGAGGTGGGAGGGGCAGGGGAAGGCCAAAGAAAATTGCTACCCCTCCTGCTGCGCGGGTGAAGCGGCTAGGTAGGTCACGTGGGCGACCACGGAAGGTGAATAATCCGGAGGTAGGAGTGGCAGCTGTTGGTGGCGGCGTGGTGGGGCCTCTGGTGATTGGTGGTGCTGCTGCGGATGGTGCGCTGCCTGCAGGGAGTGGAGTTGTGTCAGTGGCAGGAAAGCGCAGGGGGCGACCACCAAAGGCTGGTGGTGAAGCAAAGAGGCCTAGGATGGTGGCTACTGGGGAGCCCAAGAAGCCAAGGAAGCTCGGTGGGAAGCCTTTGGGCCGGCCGAAAAAGGTGAAACTCTTATTAAGATAAAGTTGATTTTAAGTAACGTGCCAGTAAACTTTTCGTTGTTATTCTCATCTCATCTGTTGCTAAGGGCAATAACAGTTTTTCTTAAAACATGCAAATTTAGGCCAATTCTTCAGAAGTAGTTGTTTCCATTGAGTGCAGGTCGCAAGAAATTTTGTATGGAATGAGTGCATTTGTATGTTTTGCATGGTTAGATAGACTAGTAAAATAAAGTTAGAGTGGGCTACTAATGGGACTTTCAATATGGTTTGATAGTTCGAATGTACTGCTTGTGTTTTCATCACCATTGTGATTTGTTTTATCTTAGGGCCTGTCTCCTGTTGATTAAATCTGTTCAAAAGTTTGGGCCACTTAAATCTCATTTTGAAATATTCGCACACAAAACTAAAATCCGGTTTTGAGGTTTAGTTTGTGGTGGAATGAGACTAGTGTATTTAGGAAGTAAAATTCCTTCGTAAATCATAACATAGTAGGTGTGAAGTACCCGTTTTATTCATTATTATACATTAATGTCATAATATGTTTACTTCAAAATATTGCTGATGCTAGAAAATGTCTATTTGCAAAGCTAAAATAAAGTTTTTATAAATTCTGATACTAGTGGAAAATATTTTAAAATGTTGATATCAAGTGACTTGCTCGGGGAGTATCACCAAATACCAATTTTGTAGTCATTTAGTATTTTTCGTGGCTTCATATGATAGTAACACACCATACCATTCCAAATTGTACTTTATTCACCGAGCGACAAATTTAGTAACCTAACTCCCTTTTAAGGCATTGAATTGTGATGAGACGAAACTAGCTCCTTTAGTGTGTGTAATCTTCTTAGTGTTTCAAGCCGTAGTATTTACGCTCACTATCTGAGTTGTTGCTATCAAGAAATATTGTAGTCTTCATCAATTGACTTTATTCTCTTGAGACGATGTTTTACTGATCTAGCTCCCGTTTTAAGCATTAACTAATTATTCCTTCAGACGTTCAAGTAACTTTCATTGCTTGTTAGATGTAAATTAACTTCCATTGTTCATCATTCAAATCTGCTGCTAAAACTTCTAAAAATGGTCTCACAAGATTTAATTATCTATGTGGATGGTTATACATGCGATTTTAATATCTTTAACAATGGTAAAAAATTGCAAATAAAATAAAGAAAAAATTAACTTGTTCTACAAATGCAGATCCAAGTGAGTTATTTCACGGTTTTATTATGTTTTTTAATGTCCGAGGATAATCATTGATGATGATATATTTTTTACCACGCTTAAGTTTATTGAAGGGGTTTACTTAACAAATGATTTTGTCTACATCATGGAAGGATAATTTATTTAGGCTACCTTTGTACAAATTGAGAAGTTACTTCGTTGTGTGATGAAACTAATGCTTTCAAGTTTTTCCAAATCTTTTGGAGATTGTTAGCTACAGCTTACCTTGCATAAAATATTGGCCTATGTTTGTATTAATTTCCTCAAACATGTTACATCTCCTAAATAAATCTAAAATATTATCACCTCAATTTCATTTTTCCCAAAAGTATAAAATATATGCAATTTTTTTTCTGTTTCAACATAATAATTATTATTATACAATACTCTTAACCTAATATGCTGCATCTTTAGAATTTTAAAATATCACATACAACACCCCCACCTCCACCCCCACCCACACATGCATGTTGCATGATATCACTTACCAACTCATTCTAAGGTGAAATGATAACTACAGGAAAACCATATCTCCTCAATCCAAACATAAACTAAGATCTCCGATACAATCTCAAAAACTTATTTTCAGGCTGTGTTCTAAAACTCGGGCTAGGCGACCGCCTAGGCGTCTCCTAGGTGCTAGGCGCTACCCGAATGCACCGAAAAGGTGCTAGGCTGCCAGCCTAGGCGGCAAGGGCGCTCCTAGGCTGGTCTAGGCGTTTAAAGTTTTTTTTGGGATTTTTTTTGGGCTTTTAATTTTTGAAAACCCAATTAAACAAGTACATGACATGAGAAAGTATTTTATGTTTCCATATGCAACTTTTTGGGATTGACAACCCAATTAAACGCTTGTCCTAACACACCACTCTCATTTTTTTGTCTGTTACTTCTGCACACATAAGAAAATCGAATCAGACCTTAAAGGTAATTTATTTCTTTATTTTGATTTCTCTTGCGTTATTTATTATCATGACCTACCTTAAGTAGAATAAGCAGGATGAATAAACCAAGTGTCAATTAGATTTTAACAAGTTTGGGCTGAAATTTATTCTAAGAACCATTACAAGTCTCTTGATACCGTGGAATCCGCCTAGTGTCTTAGCGGCCTAGGCTCTAGGTGCTGGTCTGAGTTCCGACGCCCAACCAGCGCCTAGCGAATTTTAGAACTTTGTTTTCAGTAAACATAAATTCTTGAAAATGTGACGAATGAAACCTAGCTTTGGTATTGTTTGTGATATTAACACACAGGAATTGTACAGAACACAAGAGAAAATGTGGGAAAACTGGAAAATTATCTTCGGTTTCTTATTAAATAGGGACCTAACCAGGAGAGTGTACATGGGTGGAGCTAAACTATATGCATAAATGTAAATATTTATGTGAAGAAAATTACTAACAAAAAAATTATTTCATCAATCTCTTGAGAGAGGGAAAAAAACTTTTCTTTGATCTTGTAAGCTTCATTCTAAGAAGGTATGTTAATGGACCCAAGTCTTTGATTTCAAATTAATGAGCGCTGAGGATTTTTAGCTCATAAAGCTCAAAAGCACCATCTCCATTCAAAATGATATCATACATGAACTATCGATATTTCTACTCTCTGTTCTCTTGAGTGTTTATAAATCATTGTATGATTGGCTTGACTTTGCACATTACTTTGAAGGTTGACGGCCTTTCAAATTTGTCAAAACTAGGTCCTAGGGAATTGTTTATCAGCGTACAATGACTTCCTTAATTGGCAAATTTCTTTTTGTCCAAATTTTTCTTCCAAGCATGGCGGTAAGTTTATTAACACTTGTTATTACCATTCAACAAAGTGTTCTTTACATCAAATTGTTTCCGATGCTGGTTAAGATGAATTGAATGAGAAAGTAACGCTTGGACATGATATTGGCACATAAGAAATTATGTTCAGAAGACCCCTATCTCTAGACCTAAACTCTCAAGTACTAGAATTCTACTAAAAAACAACTCTTTATAGTGTTTAACTAGGACACCAATTTCTTGTATTTGAAGATTATTATTTAACTAGGAGATCACTTATGTTAAATCATGTGCATACATTTACTAACGGATGTTCTTTTGTTCCACTGAATCGGTCCATTGAAATGGATCGCCTAAGTGGACAATCCCAAAATATTTCTTAGTTTTTGGATAATGTGACGTCCACGTGGGTAGGTAATGTTGGCATCGTTTTTTATTGTCTAAAGAGATTTTCGATGGAGATTGTATTAGAAAACATGATTCATGTTTAGTTTCATTTTCTAGAGGATACATTTTTATTGCAAATATCATTTCATTCAAAAGTTTGTTGACATAGTGTTGTCACATATTATATACTCCATCCGTCCCAAATATAAAGACTACATTTTTTCTCAATAAATAAAGGTAAAATGAATCAATTCTTTATGAAATTATTTTTCGAATAATTTTCTTAATCTGTGTGAAAAACAAATAGACCTGTAATTTTGGGCGTGAGGGGTTATTTAGTTAATTTAATTTAATAGTGTATTATGATATATTCTAGAATTTATAAATATTGGGTTATACTATAAAATAATATTATAGTATTTTTGGGAAGAAAGAAATTTAAATTACAAGTAATTATGTTAGGAGAGATGAAATTAAATTAAGATTATATGTCTGCAGAAAATTGTATCGGAGAATGGAATTTATGTTTGGTTTTATTTGGGAGAAATTGAAAGTATCTTTTAAAAAGAGATATGAACATAGCCGAAAGATTTCTCAAAACTTACATCTACCACGTAATTTATAAAGGTCTTTGTGTATAATTGTTATCATCATATCACGAGTTTCTTGACAAAATGGTAGATTTTATCTTGAAGTATAAGTATGCTATTAAATCAAGCTGAAGAAAATTAATGAGCCAGACTTTGCATTGTGAAGGATCTCGGATAGGTTTTTTTTTCTGTTGATGCTCCTTGTTGCACGTCTTTTCGATTACCTATCAATTTCCAGATGAGCACGCAAAAATCTGTGTTGCTTCTCTTACTAAAGTTAAGCGCAGTCATTTATGTTACTAATGAGTTTTGCCTTGGCTTGTGTGATTGCTAGCTTGCATCAGGAATCATGAATCAGCCTTCAGACAACCAGCTCCTGATGGCCTACCTTGATGTTAAAGGAAAGCTCGAATATTTTGTAAGTTGGAGAAACGTTTAGCTGTTAATGTGGTTTATATATTCTTTTATAATGGATCTGTGCATGGTTCTGTGCAATGTTCAGCATGTTTAAGACATGGCGGGTTTTTTTTTAATTAGTTCTTATAAGTACAAAATAAAAATTATCACCTATTCGTGATTCTTATTTCATATATATGTTGAAAGATAATTTCATTTTTTTTACATTTAAGTATGCTAATGGTTTTAACTTATTTGACTACGCTTTCAACATTGAAGCACGCTAAAATATGTCTAAGTCATGCACGTCGTCGATTAAAATGTATTCACTTGCTGAACTGCTTTTTTTTGTTTTCTAAAAAAAGTGCACAACGGATTGTCAATGTTGTAATGTCTTTCTTTATGTATGGTAATTTCGTAATTGTGTGCTGATTGGGGTGGCGTGTGCTTCATTAATTTTGCAGCAATCAAGAATCAAGCAAACAGTTAGCGATATAAAGCCATACTTGAACGATGAAGCTACAGCAAGTGCACTGCAAGAACTAGAAACTCTAGCAAATATGGAGATCAGTCCGTCGAATGTTCAGCCCCACCAGCCCCAACCCCAACCCCAACCCCAACCCCAACCCCAACCTCAAAGTTAATCTTCGCTAATTTGCTGACTGTCTGAATGGTGGACCCGGGTGTAACTAGATGGGAATCGTGTACTGTACGGGATAGCTTTTCTTGAACATGATCAGTTCCATGTGTATTTATGTGGATGATTAAGAATATGACTTGTATGTCGATGTTCTTGTTTGTATGTAGCTACACTAATTAGCAGAACTGCAGTGTAGTTTCTTGTCTTGGTTCCACGTGTATTGTATAACCTCTTTGTAGGATTCCCGTTCCCTTGTTGAATCTTTTAATGTTGGATAGATCACATTTTCATGTTCAGTTGGATTTTGTGTGCCGCATTTTAATGTGTACACGTTGGTATGATACTCGACTCCGCTCAAGGTTGTCCATCATTTTTACTATGATAAGCCCTTAAAAGACTTTTAAGAATTAATTAATATTAAAATAAAATTGTAATTTTTTTTAAAGCAATATACAAATTTCAATTTGTATCGATTTTTTTCTAAATTTGTTCGTCCAAAATTTTTACTTTTAAACACTGTACAAGAATGTTGGAAATTCTTTAAACCCATTTTTTTATAAAAATTTCTCAACGGCTCTTTCTTAATATTTTTTTTTAAATCTTGTAAGGAAGAATTAATTGTATGGAGCATTTTCATTTAGAACGTGTAGGCTTGCTTGTACTTCTGTCTCAGTTATATAGTTTTTTTAATCAAATATTTAGTCAAATTTCTATATCAGTAGCTTTTTTTTTTTTTTACTAATATACATCTATTAATTAAGTTTTAAAACGTGCTATAATTTTTTGACTGAATTATATAAAAATAAATAAGAAATTTGTAGATAAACTTTGCTTTTCTAATTATTTTAATTAATCTATGTGAAAAAATATAAACTTATATGAAACGAGTAGGTCTCATACTAAACAATCCCTAACTTGGTCACTTGCCTATTGTTTTTGCGTTATCTTTGCTCTTTTTCTCAAAATCAACCAATCATAGCTTAACTCTTTTATTCAAACAGGCCTTCACCGCTCTATCATTTGCTCAAATTTGATGACAATCTATTTTAAACAATTTATAAAACATTTTTTAATAATTTATTAGATGCTTTTAAAAAAATAGATTAAACTTAATTAAGAAAGATAATATATATCACCACCGTGGAATTACCTTTGACTCACAGACACCATTTCCTTTACCAGTCCACCTTACTGGCTGGTTGATTCATTCGTCATTCTTTGTTTCAATTGTCCAACACAGTGGCGATCTTTATGTAGCAAAGTATATCCCGATTTCTATTGCCCGAATGCGATTCTTTTGTTTGCAAGATTTGAGGAGACATACCTTTTCTTGTGTTGTTTTGAGAATTTTTATGGGTTCTTCTGCTAGAAGTTTATCTAAAGGTGTTTTCTTGCAGTTGGGCTTCTAGGTATTGTTGGACAGAAGCTAATTTGGCTGGGTTTTTTCTCCGTATTGGTGGGTCTTTTTTGTTTGGATTCCTAGAGTATCGAACTTAAGGATTTCTGCTGAAGGAGCTCAATAATTGTTTTTTATTTTTGTTCTGGACTATTGTTAATAGTGATTCATGATTGGAGAGGAAAGATATGAAAATGTTTTTGAAGGTTCTTGGCGTATTTACCCACAGCGAGTTTTGCCGAGGGAGCTTAATGTTTTTGTTTCTTGTTCTTCTCAACCAGTTTTGAGAGTGATTCATGATTAGGATGAGAAGATATGAAAAGTTTTCTGAAGAAACTTCACATAGGATTTAACCACTCTGCAGACTCCGAAGGTTCTTTCTCATCGTCTAAGAGTAATAATAGGTTGTCCAGCGATGGTTCTCCAACTGGGAGGCATTCATACTCTAAATCTGAGAATAGACCATTTTCAAACATTTCAGGATGGTTAAATTCTGCAACAGATAAGAATAGTCACAGTCCATCGTCGTCTTCCAATGCGAAGAGCCAAGAAAGAAAGGAAGTTATTGATCCTGTGGGCAGTAGTAGCTTGGATGCTGCTCTGGGTGCAGCGAGGGCTGATTCAGGATCAAGTAACTTGAGGGATCCCGATATTGAGGAATATCAGATACAATTAGCTTTGGAGTTGAGTGCAAAGGAGGATCCCGAGGCAGTTCAAATTGAAGCTGTAAAGCAGATAAGTTTAGGCACTTTTCCTGATGAAAATACTCCAGCTGAAGTTGCTGCATACCGTTACTGGGTGAGGGCTTAAAAACGTGTCCTGCGGTGGTTTTCATCTGCTTGTCTTTTTGTTGCTTGATTATAGTTATTATCATCAAATGTTATAGCAGAATAACGTTATGCATCAACATCTTAGTACATGATGGCGAGTTAAGTGAAAATTTTGCATCCATTCTCAATTATGCTTGGATCCAAATTCCAAATATTCAACATCGTTTGAAATCATCGACCGTGTGAGTGTCAGTTAGTTCCATTTCTGTTGTGTGGACGGAAGTTCCTAGTCCACAGTTAGTCTTTTGCATTATATATATATATATTTGCGTGTGTGTGTGTATTTTGAGCATGAAAAGAAACATCATTAACTATCAATCCATTCTTCCTTTAACTTTTATGTTTGATGGTAGGAATAATGATTTTGAGAATAATTATGTAATCAAACTTGATACTAGTTTGTCATATTGGTGTGGTGAAACTGAATTTAGATATAGGAATTGGAAATTATGACAACATATGTGCTACATACAAATTTTAATTGTTTTGTGTTCAATTGCTGAAATCCTCTGGTCATCCTGTGTTTCTTCACTGTGCTGAAACTTGCAAATTATAAAAATCTAACCATATCTTTTTTTCCTGTGGGTACTAACACTGGTTTAAAGTTAACTTGGTTGTAATTGTTTGTCAAGAAAGGCCCTAGGTTTTTCAGTTTAAAAAATTTTCGGAACCATCATTCAGGCAATTGGATCGTCTCCCCATGGTCCTCAAGACTTTGGACTACATAATGTCTTAGTTATAATGTCAAGCGTCTCTCCCAATGGTGTGCTATCCTTGTATCTTCGTCCTGTCTCTTAGTAGTTGACAGTATAGAAATCTGAAAAACATGATGACCCATCTTCGTCATAATGTATGAATTGCTTTTTTTCCACTTGAAGTCATTGGAACGAATCATTATAATTTTTTCCATTTGCAGATATGAGATCATTTCACATGTTTCTGTATTCTTTATTGACATAAAAAATAATAATATTCCCATGCATGATCCACTTAATGTCCTTTTCTAACATATCTCATATTCTAGATTTAACTATTATTCACAGAACTACAATGCTCTTAGCTATGACGACAAGATTCTGGATGGTTTCTACGATCTATATGGCATTTTAAATGAGTCCACATCGTCGAGAATGCCTTCCCTAGTTGATCTGCAAGGAGCACCTATGTCTGATGATATAAGTTGGGAAGCAATTCTAGTAAATAAAGCAGCCGATCCCAAGTTGTTGAGGCTTGAGCGGGAAGCATTGGAGTTGGCTTCTAAAGTATGTCCTGACCAGGGAATTGTTTTTACTTGCAGTATGGTGCAGAAGCTTGCTACAATAGTTTCTGAGCACATGGGGGGGGCAGTTAGTGATCCCGACAAGATGTTGATTGCATGGAGAAATATAAGCCATGGCTTGAAAGCAACCCACAGGAGCATGGTTTTACCTATTGGTTCTTTGACAATTGGTCTGGCTCGTCATCGAGCACTGTTGTTTAAGGTATTAAATACTTCTCGATGAGAATATTTTCATGAAACAATATGCAAGTCATTTCTTCAACCCATTTTATTGTCTTGTTTGGGCATTCTTAGTATAGTTTGTGGTTTTTCCCGAAATGGAGAGTGAATGAAGAATGAAAACAAAAATACCTTTATTTTTCATTCTTTTATTTTTAATTTCATATATTTTTTCAAATTGGAGCAGAGGTAATAGTATTTTACAATTTAGTACCCCTCAGAAGCTTCGGTGTCATGAAAGATAAAGTGACATGTTGCCCCCGGCATCTCTAGAAATTGGACCTCTTTCCTTTTTTAATGCTCTTTTTATTCTTTACCAATTGATGAGAAGATCAAGCTGTTTCTTTGGAGACCATGTAAAGGTTTCCTAGATCAGCTTGACCTAAACAATATCTCTAGAACTTCGGTTTTCATTTGTTTTTTCCTCCAATTGTGGGAAGGTAAGTTGGATTTCTCCTTCTATTATTCCCATTTTCTGTCTTACACAGTGATGAATATCATCTCTTCTTCCCTTTAGTGTTATTACATAAGTTTTACCTGTTTAGGAGCATAATAAACCAATTATTTTCACTAGTTGCTAAATGGCTTCATTAGGTGTTGTACATCCTTGTGGTGACCTGACATGTCAATATGCTTCATTATTAGTTTCCATTTACTAACTTGAATTCTGCACTGAGAAGTCTGCTTTCATTCATACGTATTTGTCCTTGCTATTCAGGGATTTAGTTATAGATTTGAATTCTTCATTCAGCCCTCTGTCTATCTGGCATTATGATGTAGGTTTTGGCAGATAGTTTGGGCATCCGTTGCCGCTTGGTCAAGGGACTGGAATTTGCAGGTTCTGCTGATGTGGCAATGAGCATTGTAGAAATTGATGGGAGGCAAGCACTAATTGACAGATTTCATCTATCCTTTTAACTGAAATGTTGGTTTTATGTTATTCCTTCTTTTCTCCTACCTGCACTTATCTCTTTTTATATCTTTAGACTTATTGAATTATCTCCTTGTTTCATATGAGAATGTTAAGTTCAGATACTAAATGAAATATTGAATTATAATATGTAGTTAAGCTGTAGAATGTCTTGACTCTAATTAGCTGTCAGAGTTCTTAAGGTGGCCGTGAGTTTTATTTGACATCATTTTTCTTGAACATCATTGATTTTACTGCTCAATTTTTAACTGTCTTGATTAAATCTTTGTTTCTAACAATATACTGTTGCATATCAAATTTCTTTAATGTTACGAACGATCCTTTTGCGATATATTACTTCTCCCGCATTCCTCTTTATGATACAAAGTGAATATGCTTCAGGGAATACATTGTTGACTTAATGGCGGACCCTGGTACACTCATTCCATCTGATGCCTTAGGGGTGAACATGGGCCTTGAGGGCTCTTTTCACGTGGCTTCATCGAGTGGTGGAGTATCCAGTTTATTAGAAGAGCAACAAGAGTTTTCAACTATGGATAAGAAAAACATATTTGGAGAGAATGTTCCAATGGAAAAGGAATCTACGTTGAAAGCTCAGGAAGGGTCCAAACACAACGATAATAGTTCAAAAATACCTTTCTTTGTAAAGGAATCATCAAGGGAAATCCAAACCAGGTCTAATCATCCTTATGCACATGCAAGATCACCTTCATGGACCAAAGGCGTGAGCTCTTCAACTGTCAGAAGAATGAAAGCAAAGGATGTGTCACAATTAGTGAGTGATGCTGCCAAAGAAAATCCCCAGTTAGTTCAGAAGCTCCATGACGTTCTTCTTGAAAGTGGTGTTGTTGCACCTCCAAACTTGTTCACTGAAATCGACTCAGACCAGTTAGATGTGCAACTGGTGGACATCAAGCCCATGACACAAGGAAAAGAAAAAGGAGGAAGTGATGGAAAAATTAAAGCTAAGGGTCACACTAACTTAGATCGAAGTTCTCTACCTCCACTGCCACATCATGGGTTTCGTAATAGAGGCAATTCAGATACTCCTTTGGAGGAGCAGTCTGAACTGAAAGTAATTACGGGGCGTCCTAGTTCATCAGAGTGCGAAATAGATCCTGTAAAGTACAAAAACAATGTTCCTGTGGCCGCCGCAGCTGCTGCTGCTGCAGTTGCCTCTTCAATGGTAGCTGCGGCTGTAAAGGCAAGTGATTCAAAACTTCAAATTCCTGTAGCAGCAACAACTGCAGCAGTTAGTAAGCAATATGAGGTGTTGGAATCAACTGTTCTTTCGCCAGATAGTCCTTTTGCCATTGTTAATCAAGCAGAGTGTGTAAGAAGTGATGGAGACGTAGATGTAGCTGTTTCTGAACAACGAAGAAGTGACAGCCATGAACGCGAGGGTCTAGGGCAAAATTCGAAGGGAGAGAGAATATCAGACAGGTCAGCGGGTAACGAAAGTTCTAAATCTGATGTAACACTTGATGATGTCGCTGATTGTGAAATCCCATGGGAGGATATCTCCTTGGGTGAGCGCATCGGGCTTGGTACTAATCTTGAATTATACTCAGCCATATATATATTCGTTTGGATCAGTTGATTCCAACTCGAAGCACAAATTTTTAATTTGGCATTTCTTATTGCAGGATCTTATGGTGAAGTCTACCGTGGAGATTGGCATGAAACTGTGAGTTTCTGAAAGTCTTGTAGTAGCTGGGGACGTTTATTGTTGTTGTTCATAACATGGTATATAAAACATGTGAAGTAGCCGCCGCATATATATCATGCAGTTGAACTTTAGTTGTGTGCAGGAAGGATGTCTAACCACAACAAATTTCTTACTTTTTTCATCTCATTACAAATTGAAATTCGTACAAGTGTTTAATTGGTGAACAAAACTCGTGGTGTTTAACTAAAAAAGTGTTCTCTTTTCATTGCCTTGTTTGGATTCTTAATTTCTGTGTGCCAAAATAAAATGTTAGTGATAGGCAATCAACAAACTCAAAATTCCTCATTTATTTGGGGCATGCGTTTTTTTTTTTATATAAAAATAGGCTTGTGTTCTCTATTGGACACAGAGACAGGGTTTTTATCTATAAATAAATATTGATTCAGGAGCACCTATTGCCGTGAGGATCTTGTCAGTGCCACAAAATCATCTCTCAAATACTTGAATCATTCTGTTCTTGTTTTGTATGCCATGTGTACTTCTATCTTGCCAGCATTTTCTAGACCAAGCAAGACAATTGTCCACTTTCCAGTTATCAGCATGATCCCTCTAAAAAATACTTAATGTTCATGCTCCTCAAAATTGAGAATGAGGAATCAAAAGATTTTCTACATGTTAGACATTTACTTCTGTGATAGTAGTTGTTTGTATGTGTATTTATTCTTGTTCCATATGGCTGTAATTTTTTTCAGATGATGATCTTCAGTAAAGAATAAATATAACTTGATTCCGCTTTTAGGAAGTTGCTGTCAAAAAATTTCTTGACCAAGCTATTACTGGAGAATTTCTGGAGGAATTTAAAAGTGAGGTAAATAAGATACTTTTGAAGTACATTTGTATACTACGTTCTAATGGCACATACAAACTTTCTTTCAATTTTTTTTAATTTTTTTGCAAAAAAATTGGGTCTGACGAGGGGTTGAGAAATCTCCAGTACGTATTCTCGTTGGATCTCATGATTTTCATAGCCATTGAAGGGATGCTTTCTCTATGATCGATCATCTGACATTATAGAATGATCGTCCAATCAATTGAATGATTAATTACACAATTTGAATGTCCTTGAAAATTTGTTTAGCAGAATTTTCAGCAGTTGTTACTCAACTTGCTCAATTGTTTCATTGCCAGAACTTTCACGTCCCTGCCACATCCTATTTTCTTTTATTTAACAAATTATTTTGCATGCTGTTTACCGTCTGACATGCATTATTTGCTTGATTTTGCAAGATTCGAATAATGAAAAGGCTCAGGCATCCGAATGTAGTTCTCTTCATGGGAGCTGTTACTCGTCCCCCTAATCTTTCAATTGTGACTGAATTTCTTCCTAGGTATGCTGAAATCCTTTTAAGTTCTTGACTTTTACGGTCCATGTGGTTCACTTGCTTATGATAGTAGTATATTATTCGGCAGACAACTATCTGTAGAAAATGCTTGATAGCCTTGGAAGTACTCGAGCTTCATTTTAATTTTAACCTTTATATGTCGCCTTTTCCTCTACCTGTATTAAGATACTAGCATGAAAGCACATGGGAATGCACGTGAATCCATATTCTATATAACCAAAAATTAAATTAATAATAAAAATATTTTTTTACTTATTTCATAACGTGATCCAATCTATCAAACAATATTTGTTATGAAAAAAATAGATCCAAACAAATGATAAGAATTAGAAACAAGGATTTGTCATATTAAGTACTAAATTGAACTAATAGAACAGTACAAATACTATGATATGAATGAATTTGAATTGATTAAGCAATATAAGAGTGTAAATATAGTGATATGAATGTATTTTAATTAATTAAACAATATAAGAGTGTAAGAAAACATTTTGTTATATGATATTGATATTTTTCTACTTATTACATCAATTAATTGACACATATGCTCCTCAAATTAAAAACATTACACCTTGAAGATCTAAAATAGTACTTAATTATAATTTTTGGAATAACTAAGAACATGTGACAACAATTGTTTATGATATGTTATATTCTAAAGTATAACCACATGAATATTGTAAATTCGAAATCTTTCAAAACCTGCTTTTTGTGTTAGTCAATGAGTTATATAAAAAAATAATAAAACATTATATTAGTCAAGAAAGCTTATGAACATAAATTTTATTTTGAGGAAAAAACAATAATATATTTAGATATAAGAATTGAAAATAAACTAAAAATAATATTCCATTAACTCTTTTCATGTCCAAGATATATTTGCTTATAGCAGTGAATTAAGAAAATTTCATTTCCTACAATTTTACCAAACGGAGATTCATTTCTTAAATTAATAATTTAAATCATCTTATTATTTTATGCAAGTTAATTGAGTTGAATGATAAATAAACGTTATAAATTTTTACTTTTAGTTGACTTGAATGATGCATAGATGTTACAAATACCTAACTATTCTAACAATTATATCTATTCATCTTATTTTTATATTGTGATGTTTATTGAAATTCCATTATTTTATTTCAAAAAAGAGAATAAAATAACCCCACTCTAAATTAATCTCCAGTTTCAGGTATCATCATAATCATTATCTTTCATTTTTTCAAAATTATGTTTGCTAAAGTTTGAAGCTATTAACAAAAAATTTGAAATGGTGAGATATGAGCTAATAAGTAATAATGGATAGTAACAACAATAGATAATTAATTATTATTAATCATTAATCAGGATAGTCAAATTGCGACTCATGATCATGAGAAAATATTTGAGAGGTGTCAGATGAATAATGATGATGACATATTTTCAGTTTTCTAATTTTTTTTTGCATTTTCTAATTTATTATATCATATTGTTCAAATGAATCACAATGATATAAATTTGGAATTTTAACATAAAAAGGTATATAGAAAATTAATTTTGTACTATTTTTCCCTCTCACTTAAATTCTAATTTGCATATATGAATTGCACAACTGGTGATTCTCATCGCACCGTCATAACTTCCAACTTAGTAATGATAACACTATATTAAGAATTATTTGTGGGAATATATTGCTCTTATTCCTTTTGGACTCATTTGTATATTTTTTTAAAACAATTTCATAATAATCTTATCTATATACCATTAGATTCTAACATTTATTTTGGCATAAAATAGATATCGTCGTTCATTTTTGTAGAAAATAAGCCGAAAAATTATCATTGATGATTTTTGTGAACTTCAGATAATATATTTTATACCTTTATTATTATTTAAAAATATCACTAAGAACTTGAGATTTTATCAATAAACTCTTCAATTGTTTTGCATTTGTATAAATTTATATCGTTTTAATAATTGTTGTTATTTACATTTACATTTATGTTATAAATAAAGTTGAAACTTGTTTTCTTGTGGCTAAAATAGGAAAAAAATCGGAAATTATGTTTATTTATTAATTATTAAATTTCTTAACCATTATTGCTCATTATGTATTAACCGGTTTGACATGGTCAACAATAGAAAAACCATAATTCTATTTAGAGGGGCAATAATGTTTTATCGTGTATGTCAAAATATCAATGTAATGTCTAATATTTTACACAAACTCTTCAACTTCTTTGTAGTTTGTATACCTTTATATCGTCTTAATAATAATAATTATTTATATTATAAATAAAGTTGAAAACTTGTTTTCTTGTGGCTAAAATGGAAAAAATTTGGAAATTAAGGTTATTTATTAATTATTAAATTTCTCAAGAATCATTGCTCATTATTTATCAACCGGTTTGACATGGTCAACAATTGAAAAACCATAATTGCATTTAAAGGGACAATGATGTTTTCCCATGTATGCTCTTAGCACATAAATGTATTTAAAAAAATATAAATGTAATGTCTAATGTTTTACACATATGGAGGGCGAGTTTGGTCAATTCACAATTGGAAAACATCATTTTACACATATAGAGGGCTAGTTTGGCCAATTCACAATTGTAAAATATTGTCTTCATCCACACTTTTATAGGTTTTAAATTAAATTTAAATGGTCAACAATTGAAAAACCATGATTCCATTCAAAAGGCAATGATGTTTTACCATGTATGTCCCTAGTACGTAAATATTTTTACAAAAATATTAATATAATGTACAATGTTTTACACATAAGGAGGGCTAGTTTGGTCAATTCACGATTAGAAAACATTGTCCTCGGTCCACACTTTTACTGGAATATNTATTTATATATATTTTCGTGTGTTGCAATTATTGAGTGGAGGAGTTTCACCATGTCTCTGATTTGGGCCATAAATTAAAGCAGTTTTTGTTTACAGAGGTAGTTTGTACCGATTGATCCATCGTCCAAACAATCAACTTGATGAACGCAGACGGTTAAGGATGGCTCTTGATACGGTATGTTTGCATTTTATTCTTTAAATTCTTTACCTTTTGTCTTCTACTTTGTGAGTAAATTTTGTTGTACATATGAGATATATATTTTTATATTGCAGGCTCGAGGAATGAATTATTTGCACAATTGCACACCGGTGATAGTTCATCGCGATTTGAAATCCCCAAACCTTCTTGTTGATAAGAACTGGGTTGTAAAGGTGACTTTCAATTAGCTGACGATTGAGCCTGTCATTTTTCACTTATATGCATCATGTATGCTTTTCTTCTTTTAGGTATGTGATTTTGGATTGTCAAGAATGAAGCACAGTACTTATCTTTCTTCAAGGTCAACTGCTGGGACGGTGAGCTAAAATTCATCTTTCGTTATGTTCATTCATCTGTCTGATGGCTGATGCGTCCCTTGTAGAAATTATACTTTCTGTTTGTATAATGGGCTCTGATTTGTCTGGTTGCTGATGCATCACTTTTAGAAATTTTACTTTTTCCGCCTCTAGTACTAAGACTTCAATTTTCTTCTCTGGATTTCTTTCGTTGCTGCTTAGCACCTGATTTAGGTTTTTTATTGTCTAAATGTTATGACATGTTGCAGTGCTCGATATATGTTTCTACACATAACTTACGTGATGTCATTTGCCTCGACACCCTGTATATCTAATCATGCAAATGGTTAGTTTCTGAGATCAATTGCTAAAATAGATGATCATGCATCATAAATGTCCATTATATTTTTCCGTCTAGGTGTATGCTCGTGTGTTACCTATTCCTTCATGAAATAGCATAATGATCCAATCATGCCGATGTCTAATTTTTGTTGCGTCATTTGATCATCAGCCATTCGGTAGATGATAACTCAATTGCTGGTTGTCCTATTACTCTCAAGCCTTTGGAGATCTTTGATTTCCAAGTTTTGCCTTAAAAAAGGTGGTTTGCCGTGATCTATGGCTCAAAAATAAATTCCAATTACTGTGCCAACGTCTGTTGAAAGAATACTATCACCTTTCATCGGCTTAATTTTTGCATCCTACCTCCAATTTACCTTCAGTCTTGTGGAATCTGTGTTTCTCTGAAATTAAAAGTGATGAACTAGTTTTCAGGATTTTTTTTTGCTTATCTGATATAGATAGTTGAAGTACAGGTTGAAGAATAAAAAATGGGACACCAGTGATGGATCTGTGTTATCCTTTATTTTCTTTAGCGCATATGATTGATTCATCCGACAATAAATTTGGACTAATTTTCTGTTGTGTTACTAAACTTGTATTTATTTACTCATTTGCTAAAATCTATGTTTATTTGCCTTGACAGTTGATCTTAAATTCAATGTTTTTATCATGCAACCTAACGACCGCATTTTAGTTATTTATTTTTGCAACTTACCTTGCCTTCTCATTGTTTGAAGAATGTTTTTATCATGCAACCTAACGACCGCATTTTAGTTATTTATTTTTGCAACTTACCTTGCCTTCTCATTGTTTGAAGAATCTCTCTGAAGTTAAATCTTAATCTTCAAGTTTTGATCGTGAGACCCTGATTATCATCTTATATTTACCTTTCTTCAGGCAGAGTGGATGGCACCAGAAGTTCTAAGAAATGAACCATCAAATGAGAAGTATGCCTTCTGCTTATTAGTCATGGAGTTCATACATAAGCCGATTATAAAATAAATTTAGCCTGATTTGTTATTTGATTGATTCGAATACAGATGTGATGTTTTTAGCTTTGGTGTCATACTATGGGAGCTTTGCACTTTGCAACAACCTTGGGGAGGAATGAACCCAATGCAAGTTGTTGGTGCTGTTGGGTTTCAGCATCGTCGTCTTGACATTCCAGATAACATGGATCCAGTAATTTCTGATATAATCACTAAATGCTGGCAAACGTAAGTGACTTACTCCCTTTCCTTTAAGTTTGTTCATGACAAATATTAATAGTGAATTCTCACCAATGGAGTTAATTGGAAGATTTTTGTCAAATTCATCTTTAACATTTAAATTATTCCATTCGGTTCAAACTCGGCCTTATTGATTTGCCCCCATCAAGAATTTAGAACCGATCAATTTGAAACCATCCAATTCAATTTGGATCCATCGCTTTCAATGCTTTGTTTCTGCGATTACATTTGGCAAGGAAAAATGACCACATGTACAAAAATGGTTGTTTATTATGTTTGCTTGAATATGCTATTATATAGTTTAAATAACTCAATTCGGCTTGAATGGCTGGTTAAACTATTTCGAGATGTCCTTCAGACATTAATTTATTCTAGACCCAGGTTTGTTTGGTGGTCAAGCTACCCACCCTTGGAAGGGATCATTCGGTGTTTTGATTTAAGAATGTCATGTAATTTACTAATTCTATGTTCGACCTTGAACCGAGATTTTGGGATTATTGGAGTAGTTCTGTACAGAAAAGCGAAGCTAACCATTCCTTGTTGAAAATTGTAGAGATCCAAGGTTACGGCCATCATTTACTGAAATTATGGCCGCACTCAAACCTCTTCAGAAGCCTATTACCAGCAAGCAGCAGGGGGTTTAAGGAAAAAAGGTTGGTCTGCATCAAATTTTACGAAACATAATGTGATCACACAAGCTGTCTTGAAATGAAGGCATGACACATAATGGTATTGGATCATTGTTGAAAGAGTTCAAGAAAAGATCTCGATACAGAACACATTTGAATGAATCTGAACATATACATTTTCCTTTGTTCTTGACTTGTTTCCTTGCTTTTCTTGGCACCAAGTAAAATTGTGCTGTGTGTATGTTTATGTTCATATGAATTTACTGTAATCAATGCCTGATTGTAAAAGAACTATTTTGGCAGCTTAGGGAAAAAAAAGAAGCTTTTTTACTGGTTAGATTGGTAGTGGAAGTGGCTTTGGTTTTCTTTCTTGATTTTTTGGGTATAGTTTGGTGTCAATGTGTAATTTGTTTATTCTGACCCTGTTGTAGTTAACAGGTTGAAAAAATAAAATTGTGCGTTGTATGTTGAAATTTCAAAATAAAGATTAGATTTTTTTTTTGTGGATGTAAATTTTGGGAAAGGAATTCAAAGTCAAATACCACGTCCTGTTCCGTTTCGAAGCGTGAAGTCTCTTGCTAGACAGAGTCTGACATCAACTTTAAACAAAGGTCGTGCAATTCGAGGTAAATAGTAAAGTTTGTCAGCAAGGAAATCAAAATTTGAAAATAATGAGTGGCATTTTCGGATTGAGTCTATGTGGGGAGTTGAAGCCCCCCTTTTATCTAACTTAAAAATTAAAAAAATGCGTATGAATTTATATATATTTTTGTTTTTTAATTAAAGTGTTGAAGAATTTATATATTTTTTGTTTTTAATTTAAATAAAATGTTCGATCAATTTATTTTATATAAAATAAAAATTAAGAGTCGCTTTGTTTTTGTCTGTGAATGCACTTCCCCTTCTTTTTAAAAAAAATATGCATCCAATTTCATGGAATTTTTGGATTTTCTTTTTGCACAAATTTTTTAAAAAAATTAGAATTTGTTTTCTGAATTTTTTTTAAATTTATCAACAGAGCTCGTGAATTATAAATTCTAAATGAATCACTCATGGATATTGATAATTTATGTTTTATAATTGAGTTTTTCTTTTTTTTTTTTTGAATTCTAATCGGGATTTGGAAACATACATGGGTTGCAAGCACGGACATTTTTTTTAAATTATTCATAAAAAAACATCTCATACTATATCCAGTAGGATTAAAATAAATACGACCATTTTAAATTTTGTCATGATATTTTAAATGGAAATAAGCAACATGGTGATCAAATTAACTAAAAATTGTACAATATACTATACTATAAAATATGATGATAATGATTTTTTTATATATTTAAAAAAAAACTTTATTTGTTAAATATTAACTTTAATGTTGCTCCCCTCCACCGTAAAAAACTTATATCTCTTCCCCTTTTTGGGTAAATAGAAAACGTCGTGTGTCTTATATCTTATCAAAGGCAAAAATTTATGTGAGACGGTCTCACGGGTCGTATTTGTGAGACGGATCTCTTGTTTGGACCATCCATGAAAAAGTATTAATTTTTATGTTAAGAATATTATTTTTTGTTGTAAATATGAACATGGTTGACCCGTCTTACATATTAGAATCCGTGAGACAGTCTGATACCCATTCCTTACCAAATACCACTAATTACCTCCATAGTTTTTGTTTTATATTATATTAGATCCTTGCTTGCAGGCCGTTACCTTCCTGAGCCATGGATACATTCAGACATTTCATTCCTTTGGTTTTTGTCACCCTCCTCGCTCTCCACATTTCGGGTATCTACCTACATTTCCTTGTGACACATCCAAGGTTTCTTCTTTTGTGTGTTTCAAATGAATCACGAACCATGTTCATGTCTGGAAAACGCAACCATATTAATGTGTCTCTGTAAAAAGTTCGGCAGTGTTCTGATTTTATTTCTTTATTTGATGCAGTGGAGGCTTCAGGGACAACAATGACTCTGCACAACAAATGCAGCCACACTGTCTGGCCGGGCATTCAACCGAGTGCCGGAAGACAAATTTTAGAGAAGGGTGGTGGATTTAAGCTGCTGCCTAACAGCTCCTACACTCTCGAGCTCCCAGATGGGTGGTCGGGTCGCGTGTGGGGCCGCCACGGCTGTTTTTTCAACTCGGCCGGCCGCGGCCGCTGCGCCACCGGTGACTGCGGCGGATCCCTGTTCTGTAATGGGCTTGGTGGGACCCCACCGGCTACCCTTGCTGAGATCACCCTCGGGAAAGAACAGGACTTCTACGACGTCAGCCTGGTTGATGGGTATAATCTTGCCATTTCAATAACGCCCCACCGGGGATCAGGTCTGAGACTAACTTCTCGATGACTTTTTTTAATTATTATTTCTTTTTTAAAAAAATATTGAATTTTATAGTTTTTTTTTTAAAAAAATTAACAGTAATTATATGTGTTAGTATAAAACGAGACTCAGATGAACTGATTTTCTTTAATTAATTGAAATATTCATAATCCATTCTTAAAAAAAGGCTGGCCGTGGGATTCCATAAATATTTGTTTGGATGGGATGCAGGGAAATGCAGCTATGCTGGATGCATCAGCGACCTAAACACGAGGTGCCCGATGGGGCTTCAAGTGCGGTCCCGCAACAAGAAGAGAGTGGTGGCGTGCAAGAGCGCGTGCTACGCCTTCAACTCGCCTAGGTATTGCTGCACAGGCAGCTTCGGGAGCCCACAGTCGTGCAAGCCCACCCAGTATTCCAGGATTTTCAAGGCTGCGTGCCCCAAGGCTTACTCTTACGCCTACGATGATCCCACAAGCATCGCCACTTGCACTGCTGCCGCTTACTTGCTCACCTTTTGCCCTCACCTTTAAACGAACCATCTACTATATGCATGCTTCTTCGATCTTTCCCATTTGCTTTCATTATTAATTATGATCCGTCGTTAGATTATCTTTTTTCTAGTTGGCATGCAAATTAATTAAAATGACACTATCTCAACTAAGTCAATTATTATTATGATTGTAGAAAATTTCCTCTTGCTACTACTTTCTTCGAGTTAATTTGATTTCATATAAAAATCTATAATTTTAGTTAATTTTTACTCATTGTATGTTCAAGACATGACAATATTTTAGAATCCCGGTTGACATCTATTAGGACAATAATTTCTTGTTATATAAAATCAGATTATGAGACGATGAAGTACGTTTTGAATATCTCTTAACTCGATGATGGATAACTAACACAAAATTATATACTATTTTCGAAGGGCAACGAAGATGAATTTTTGTAGTATACCACTTTATGGGATACAACACGTGCAACTCAAAAACAACACATCTTATTTTTAGTTTTTCATTTAAATGTTTAGTAATGGTTCTTTTTACTGAAGTTCAATGTTTCAAGTTTTAAAAACAATTTTTTAGCCTTTGAGATTTTAAGAGTTAAATATTAATTACTTTTATTTTTAATCAAATTAATTTCTATTTTTTTTTATAAAAAAAAAAAATCTAGGACCATATCCTAAAAATGCCGGTCCGAAACTTCAACCCGTCATTCCAACCCGGAAGCGTCTCCTTTAAACCTCTTTAAAATCCCAAATGAATTGAAAAATTGCACACAGAAATGGCTGCCACTTCAGCACTATTCACTTCTTTCGGAACCACGATGTTCCGCAATTCCCGAAATTTTTCTCAGTTACGTTCTCTCAAATTCTTCCTTCCTCTTTCCCCGCGTTTCAATCGCTACTGTTCTTCCGCAGCGCTACTCGGTTCAAATGTTTCTGCTTACACTGCGGATTCACCTTCTACAACCTCTACTCACCCATGGCCTGAATGGGTTAAGTTTGTCGACCGATTAAAAGCAAAAGGCTACCTCAATCTTGAAGCTGGCATGTCGGAGAGTAGTGGTGGAAATGATCAAGGAGTAGTTGATTACATGGATATCAACCTGCTTAAGAATGCTTGCTTGAGCTTTGCGCGTGCGCGATATGATATTTTCAAGTATGGGCATTTCATTTTCTTGTTTCTTTTTAGTGCTAAAGGAGGAATAAGGGATCCCCAAAAAAAAAAAAAAAACCACGTTTCCTGCTTCTCTTTTCCTTCCTACTTTCTTTGATGTTCTGGAGCTCAAGCCACTCAGAGTCTTTACATTGCCTGGCAGAGAATTGTGTCTCTGTCTGATGTTGTATTTAGCCTATTTAATGTTATAAGTATGGTTTAGACCCATGGATTTCTAGAGAGGGCAAGTTATTGAATTTTGAATGAACAAAATATCTAAATACATTCTCTTGAAAGGCCAAGGTGCTGTTTTATGACATTTAATTTGAGGAAATTAGGAGGATGTAGAATGCTTTTTTGTGCCGTGCATGTGTTGAAGTTTCTAAAAAACATACTAATAAAGTTCTGATGCTCGTTGATGTTTGTTCATTGAATCCTAATTGAAAAAGCATGTGTAAAACTTGAAAATGCAAGAAACTTTCTATTCATTCATTTTCGAAGTAGAAGATTCCTATTGTAATCAGAATATACTGTGGGGTGTGGTCTTAGAAAGTGCAAGCTATGCTATATGCTGAGAAAAAATAGTTGATTTATATGAGTTGAGCTACCTATTTTGGTACTGCAGGTCATTGTCGACAAAAGATATTCAGACAATCGTCGAAAGTGGTTGTCCTAATGTTTTTCGGAAGTCAGTTAATTCAGGAAAGAGATTGAGAGCATATTTAGAACTTGACGAAGGAGATGTGCGTATAGCTTTCACGCCATGTTCACTTTGTTAATGATTGATGTAGAAATTGGATATGCAGTGGTGATTTACCATCTGACATGACAGGTATGCGGTTCCTGTAATCACCGTGGATCATGTGATCGAGCATATATTTTGCTAGATGACTCTGAAGCAGCTCCACGTACAGTAGATATAGTTCGTATGCTAATATTTTATGCGTTGGATCCACTTTTTATCTCTGGAGAAATGAAGCCTCCAGGCAGAGACCTTATTGAAGCATCTGCAAAAAAATTGCTGCTAGAGTTGATTGATCTTGGTGATACCCCTATCGACCCTGATATTTCAAAGCCGGTGGCCGTGACTCCTCGACAGAAAAAACAGAATCTCGATTCATTTGACAGAGGAAGTTCACAGAATGTTGAAATGAAACCAGGAGATTGGGTGTGTACCAAGTAAGTGAAAGACCTATTCTTTGTTGCACTTGTTTATTATTATAGAATGTTCTATTTCTATAGGAACTAATGTGTGGTTTTGTTGCATTAAGGTAATTTATCTAAACCTTTAAAAGGTTTTTTTTTTTATAAATTTTTTCATTGTGCACTCTATTCTTAACTTCACCTTGTAATAAAGTTCATTTTAGATGTGAAAGGTTATGTTTAGAACTAAAGAATTTAGACTTGAAAGCGAAGGATGTTGCCTAGGTGGTCTGACATTCAAGTTCAAAAAATATATTTCTAGAAAATATTTTCATGGAACCACCAAAAAGAGTCAGTAAGGTTGAAGTCTTTCTGGAGAATTGCATCTAATTGGTTGGTATGAGTAAGAAAGAAATTTAGAGTTATCTGTTTTACGAAAAAATTATTTCTTTTGGAGAGTAAAGCTGTGGCTTTTTCGCTGTTGGTCACGACAGCTGCTATTTGTTTCAAATTGCTATTTATATCCTTGATTGTAGTTTGCTTGTGTTTCTAGTATATTCACGCACTTCTTACCATTGTGCTCATATATTACTAGTGTATTAAGTACTTTTCCCTTTCCATTTATGCTTATTTCGGATGACTATTCTATAAGTTTCTCTAATAACAAGTGGAAACCTCTTATCTCATGCTATAGCACTCCTATGAAACTTTTAGGCAACTCAGAATCATTGTCATTAGTGTTTGCCCATATGTAGTTGTGGTTGTGATACATACCTCAGCAGATTCGTTTTTAAGAAAAATTTTGTTCCTGTGATAAAGTCAAGTGTGACATGTTGTTCCCATCAATTTACTGCAGATGCAGTTTTTTGAACTTTGCAAGAAATACACAATGCCTAAAATGCAAAGAGACGGGACCGAAGCACGTTCCTCGTGATAGCGTTGAAATGAAAAAAGGCGATTGGAACTGCCCTCAGTATGTTATTTTCATCTCTATACAATCAATTTTCATGCTTTAATTTTACTATTCTTGGTTACGACTGCTTGCTCTTTTGAAACCATGTGACCAATCTTACCATGACTAATATCTTGTCTTTCTTCTACCGGATTAGTAAACTGATTATACATTTTCTGTAGCTGTACTTAGAACCATGCGTCCGAACCACTAATATAGTGAATAAACTGGTTCTGTTTTCTCTATTTTTCTTTTATGTTAACATTTGTAAATTAGTTAATTGAATAATTTNTTTTTTTTTTTTTGAATTCTAATCGGGATTTGGAAACATACATGGGTTGCAAGCACGGACATTTTTTTTAAATTATTCATAAAAAAACATCTCATACTATATCCAGTAGGATTAAAATAAATACGACCATTTTAAATTTTGTCATGATATTTTAAATGGAAATAAGCAACATGGTGATCAAATTAACTAAAAATTGTACAATATACTATACTATAAAATATGATGATAATGATTTTTTTATATATTTAAAAAAAAACTTTATTTGTTAAATATTAACTTTAATGTTGCTCCCCTCCACCGTAAAAAACTTATATCTCTTCCCCTTTTTGGGTAAATAGAAAACGTCGTGTGTCTTATATCTTATCAAAGGCAAAAATTTATGTGAGACGGTCTCACGGGTCGTATTTGTGAGACGGATCTCTTGTTTGGACCATCCATGAAAAAGTATTAATTTTTATGTTAAGAATATTATTTTTTGTTGTAAATATGAACATGGTTGACCCGTCTTACATATTAGAATCCGTGAGACAGTCTGATACCCATTCCTTACCAAATACCACTAATTACCTCCATAGTTTTTGTTTTATATTATATTAGATCCTTGCTTGCAGGCCGTTACCTTCCTGAGCCATGGATACATTCAGACATTTCATTCCTTTGGTTTTTGTCACCCTCCTCGCTCTCCACATTTCGGGTATCTACCTACATTTCCTTGTGACACATCCAAGGTTTCTTCTTTTGTGTGTTTCAAATGAATCACGAACCATGTTCATGTCTGGAAAACGCAACCATATTAATGTGTCTCTGTAAAAAGTTCGGCAGTGTTCTGATTTTATTTCTTTATTTGATGCAGTGGAGGCTTCAGGGACAACAATGACTCTGCACAACAAATGCAGCCACACTGTCTGGCCGGGCATTCAACCGAGTGCCGGAAGACAAATTTTAGAGAAGGGTGGTGGATTTAAGCTGCTGCCTAACAGCTCCTACACTCTCGAGCTCCCAGATGGGTGGTCGGGTCGCGTGTGGGGCCGCCACGGCTGTTTTTTCAACTCGGCCGGCCGCGGCCGCTGCGCCACCGGTGACTGCGGCGGATCCCTGTTCTGTAATGGGCTTGGTGGGACCCCACCGGCTACCCTTGCTGAGATCACCCTCGGGAAAGAACAGGACTTCTACGACGTCAGCCTGGTTGATGGGTATAATCTTGCCATTTCAATAACGCCCCACCGGGGATCAGGTCTGAGACTAACTTCTCGATGACTTTTTTTAATTATTATTTCTTTTTTAAAAAAATATTGAATTTTATAGTTTTTTTTTTAAAAAAATTAACAGTAATTATATGTGTTAGTATAAAACGAGACTCAGATGAACTGATTTTCTTTAATTAATTGAAATATTCATAATCCATTCTTAAAAAAAGGCTGGCCGTGGGATTCCATAAATATTTGTTTGGATGGGATGCAGGGAAATGCAGCTATGCTGGATGCATCAGCGACCTAAACACGAGGTGCCCGATGGGGCTTCAAGTGCGGTCCCGCAACAAGAAGAGAGTGGTGGCGTGCAAGAGCGCGTGCTACGCCTTCAACTCGCCTAGGTATTGCTGCACAGGCAGCTTCGGGAGCCCACAGTCGTGCAAGCCCACCCAGTATTCCAGGATTTTCAAGGCTGCGTGCCCCAAGGCTTACTCTTACGCCTACGATGATCCCACAAGCATCGCCACTTGCACTGCTGCCGCTTACTTGCTCACCTTTTGCCCTCACCTTTAAACGAACCATCTACTATATGCATGCTTCTTCGATCTTTCCCATTTGCTTTCATTATTAATTATGATCCGTCGTTAGATTATCTTTTTTCTAGTTGGCATGCAAATTAATTAAAATGACACTATCTCAACTAAGTCAATTATTATTATGATTGTAGAAAATTTCCTCTTGCTACTACTTTCTTCGAGTTAATTTGATTTCATATAAAAATCTATAATTTTAGTTAATTTTTACTCATTGTATGTTCAAGACATGACAATATTTTAGAATCCCGGTTGACATCTATTAGGACAATAATTTCTTGTTATATAAAATCAGATTATGAGACGATGAAGTACGTTTTGAATATCTCTTAACTCGATGATGGATAACTAACACAAAATTATATACTATTTTCGAAGGGCAACGAAGATGAATTTTTGTAGTATACCACTTTATGGGATACAACACGTGCAACTCAAAAACAACACATCTTATTTTTAGTTTTTCATTTAAATGTTTAGTAATGGTTCTTTTTACTGAAGTTCAATGTTTCAAGTTTTAAAAACAATTTTTTAGCCTTTGAGATTTTAAGAGTTAAATATTAATTACTTTTATTTTTAATCAAATTAATTTCTATTTTTTTTTATAAAAAAAAAAAATCTAGGACCATATCCTAAAAATGCCGGTCCGAAACTTCAACCCGTCATTCCAACCCGGAAGCGTCTCCTTTAAACCTCTTTAAAATCCCAAATGAATTGAAAAATTGCACACAGAAATGGCTGCCACTTCAGCACTATTCACTTCTTTCGGAACCACGATGTTCCGCAATTCCCGAAATTTTTCTCAGTTACGTTCTCTCAAATTCTTCCTTCCTCTTTCCCCGCGTTTCAATCGCTACTGTTCTTCCGCAGCGCTACTCGGTTCAAATGTTTCTGCTTACACTGCGGATTCACCTTCTACAACCTCTACTCACCCATGGCCTGAATGGGTTAAGTTTGTCGACCGATTAAAAGCAAAAGGCTACCTCAATCTTGAAGCTGGCATGTCGGAGAGTAGTGGTGGAAATGATCAAGGAGTAGTTGATTACATGGATATCAACCTGCTTAAGAATGCTTGCTTGAGCTTTGCGCGTGCGCGATATGATATTTTCAAGTATGGGCATTTCATTTTCTTGTTTCTTTTTAGTGCTAAAGGAGGAATAAGGGATCCCCAAAAAAAAAAAAAAAACCACGTTTCCTGCTTCTCTTTTCCTTCCTACTTTCTTTGATGTTCTGGAGCTCAAGCCACTCAGAGTCTTTACATTGCCTGGCAGAGAATTGTGTCTCTGTCTGATGTTGTATTTAGCCTATTTAATGTTATAAGTATGGTTTAGACCCATGGATTTCTAGAGAGGGCAAGTTATTGAATTTTGAATGAACAAAATATCTAAATACATTCTCTTGAAAGGCCAAGGTGCTGTTTTATGACATTTAATTTGAGGAAATTAGGAGGATGTAGAATGCTTTTTTGTGCCGTGCATGTGTTGAAGTTTCTAAAAAACATACTAATAAAGTTCTGATGCTCGTTGATGTTTGTTCATTGAATCCTAATTGAAAAAGCATGTGTAAAACTTGAAAATGCAAGAAACTTTCTATTCATTCATTTTCGAAGTAGAAGATTCCTATTGTAATCAGAATATACTGTGGGGTGTGGTCTTAGAAAGTGCAAGCTATGCTATATGCTGAGAAAAAATAGTTGATTTATATGAGTTGAGCTACCTATTTTGGTACTGCAGGTCATTGTCGACAAAAGATATTCAGACAATCGTCGAAAGTGGTTGTCCTAATGTTTTTCGGAAGTCAGTTAATTCAGGAAAGAGATTGAGAGCATATTTAGAACTTGACGAAGGAGATGTGCGTATAGCTTTCACGCCATGTTCACTTTGTTAATGATTGATGTAGAAATTGGATATGCAGTGGTGATTTACCATCTGACATGACAGGTATGCGGTTCCTGTAATCACCGTGGATCATGTGATCGAGCATATATTTTGCTAGATGACTCTGAAGCAGCTCCACGTACAGTAGATATAGTTCGTATGCTAATATTTTATGCGTTGGATCCACTTTTTATCTCTGGAGAAATGAAGCCTCCAGGCAGAGACCTTATTGAAGCATCTGCAAAAAAATTGCTGCTAGAGTTGATTGATCTTGGTGATACCCCTATCGACCCTGATATTTCAAAGCCGGTGGCCGTGACTCCTCGACAGAAAAAACAGAATCTCGATTCATTTGACAGAGGAAGTTCACAGAATGTTGAAATGAAACCAGGAGATTGGGTGTGTACCAAGTAAGTGAAAGACCTATTCTTTGTTGCACTTGTTTATTATTATAGAATGTTCTATTTCTATAGGAACTAATGTGTGGTTTTGTTGCATTAAGGTAATTTATCTAAACCTTTAAAAGGTTTTTTTTTTTATAAATTTTTTCATTGTGCACTCTATTCTTAACTTCACCTTGTAATAAAGTTCATTTTAGATGTGAAAGGTTATGTTTAGAACTAAAGAATTTAGACTTGAAAGCGAAGGATGTTGCCTAGGTGGTCTGACATTCAAGTTCAAAAAATATATTTCTAGAAAATATTTTCATGGAACCACCAAAAAGAGTCAGTAAGGTTGAAGTCTTTCTGGAGAATTGCATCTAATTGGTTGGTATGAGTAAGAAAGAAATTTAGAGTTATCTGTTTTACGAAAAAATTATTTCTTTTGGAGAGTAAAGCTGTGGCTTTTTCGCTGTTGGTCACGACAGCTGCTATTTGTTTCAAATTGCTATTTATATCCTTGATTGTAGTTTGCTTGTGTTTCTAGTATATTCACGCACTTCTTACCATTGTGCTCATATATTACTAGTGTATTAAGTACTTTTCCCTTTCCATTTATGCTTATTTCGGATGACTATTCTATAAGTTTCTCTAATAACAAGTGGAAACCTCTTATCTCATGCTATAGCACTCCTATGAAACTTTTAGGCAACTCAGAATCATTGTCATTAGTGTTTGCCCATATGTAGTTGTGGTTGTGATACATACCTCAGCAGATTCGTTTTTAAGAAAAATTTTGTTCCTGTGATAAAGTCAAGTGTGACATGTTGTTCCCATCAATTTACTGCAGATGCAGTTTTTTGAACTTTGCAAGAAATACACAATGCCTAAAATGCAAAGAGACGGGACCGAAGCACGTTCCTCGTGATAGCGTTGAAATGAAAAAAGGCGATTGGAACTGCCCTCAGTATGTTATTTTCATCTCTATACAATCAATTTTCATGCTTTAATTTTACTATTCTTGGTTACGACTGCTTGCTCTTTTGAAACCATGTGACCAATCTTACCATGACTAATATCTTGTCTTTCTTCTACCGGATTAGTAAACTGATTATACATTTTCTGTAGCTGTACTTAGAACCATGCGTCCGAACCACTAATATAGTGAATAAACTGGTTCTGTTTTCTCTATTTTTCTTTTATGTTAACATTTGTAAATTAGTTAATTGAATAATTTCACCAAAGCTTGCTTCTCATCTTTTTGGATCCCTAGATGTTCCTTTATGAATTATGCAAGCAAACAGAATTGCTTTCGCTGCCAAGAGCCTCGTCCGCCAAGGGAGCTGAAACCTGGTGATTGGGAATGCCCTGAGTTAGTCTTCTCATCTTGCTTTCATTACTGCTGAGGCAAATCTATAACTTTTGTATGTTCGCTAGTGAAAGTCGTTAACATATGCAATTTTTTTTCCTTTCACACAGTTGCGATTTTTTGAACTTTAATCGAAATGATGTCTGCAAGAGATGTAATCTAAAACGTCCCAACCAAGATTCCATGACTCCATATGGTGAGCGGAAGTGGAAGAAACCTTACTAAAGTTAGCCATTGTTCAAATGACTTTGAACATTCTGTTGAAACTGGTATCCTATTGTGGCAGCTACGGCAATATTCGATCATGAAGAATTTGTCGATGTCTTGAAAGATGAAGAAGGATTGGTTGAATGATTTCACCTGGTGGTTCATATGTTTTTTTGTTGAATTTGCTGCGTTATATTTTCCATTTTTTTTAATACGACAGATAGGTTTTATTCTTATCGTTGGATATTTTCTTTTGTTGCATGTAATGAAAAGGGGAAAAAAATAGGATAAATGTGTTCCGTTCCCCATTTTCGGTTTTAGCCTAATATTACATTTACGTAGGGATTTTTAGGATATTTGAAATCGTCTTCTATTTGTTTTCTTGATAAGAATAGCCGCAGTGCTTAGGCTTATTACAATATTTTCGGTTTAAATTCGACAAACTGGATATGGCGATTGAATTAAACTGCAAAAAAAAAAAGAAAGAAAAAAGTTGTATCTTGGGGTGCAAGGAGAATAGAAAAATGAAAAATATACTTCGAACCGACAGTAACCAATACTTGAACTTGGCTCCCAAGAATGAAATGAATTGAGTGAGTCAATTTCGTTGAACGAGTCATAAAATAGTATTCAAATGAAACCCATGCAATTAAGTCGACACCTCTATATAAGGAAGAAACCCATAATAAAGCCTTTAGCAAATCACAAAACTAACAAACACGTTAAAAGAAATGGTGTCTCTAAGCCTACAAAAGAGGTTAGCATCGAGTATTCTCAACTGTGGGAGAAACAAAGTGTGGTTAGATCCTAGCGAGTCTATCCATATAGCCACTGCCAATTCTAGTACGTTTTCCTTCTTTTTTTTTCTCTCGCAACTTTCTACCCTCAAATATAATATATTCTAGTATATGTTGTTATTAAAGAAATTTTAGTTTATTTTATCATGACACACTCAATTTCAACTTTCAACCCATTAATTTGCTGTCTCGTTTCTATTACGAAGGATTGAATGTAAGGAAGCTGATAAAAGACGGGTTCATCCTCAATAAACCATCGAAAATCCACTCGAGATCGAGGGCTAGACTAGCTATGGAAGCGAAGAGAAAAGGTAGACACTCGGGATATGGGAAAAGAAAGGGCACAAAAGAAGCAAGGCTACCTTCAAAGCTCTTGTGGATGAGGAAGATACGAGTGTTACGTCGTCTGCTACACAGTTATCGAGATTCCGAAAAAATCGACAAGCATTTGTATCATGATTTGTACATGAAGGTGAAGGGTAATATGTTCAAGAATAAGAGGCTGCTAATGGAAAGCATGCACAAAGTTAAGTCTGAGAGGAAAGTACTGAAAGCATTTCAAGATCAAGTAATGGCTATTAAGGGTCGAAAACTGACCGATCGTCGAGAGTGATTAATTTCAATCAGTTTTTTAATTTTCATGTTAGTTTATGCTCCTACTATTGTTCTGTAAATAAAATAAATTGATGTGTTGAGGTGTGTTGTGTTTAATGTTGGAATCAAATTATTTTCTCTAATCTGGCTCATACCTCACTAACTAGATTTATGTAGGGCGTGCTTTTTTTGTCTTCTTGATTTCTTAAGAATAATTTGTAGGACAAATCCTCATACTGCAGCAAATTCACCCAGAGTCAAATCACTAAACCACATTGATGTTGTCATGCCCTGAGCCAGGGCCCGCGCCTGCATGACTGTACAATGGGCCCTTATAACAACTGCTTCGTATTCGTCGTCGATTTACGAAAATGATTAACTCAAGTTGCTATAGAAGTCCATTGTAAGCCCATTATAAATTCATTTTAAATCTTTAATTGTGGGACAAAGGGCACACTTCTTGTCCCACATGGTACTTTTATGAGACGGATCTTCAATTTGGGTCACATATGAAAAAATATTACTTTTATTGTAAATATGGATATGATTGAACGTCTTATAAATAAAGATTCGTGAGACCGTCTCACAAGAAACTTACTAAATTAATGTTATTATTATTTTTTTTTTCAAAATAGATAAAATTTAAAAATACTTAGTTTGTGAAAACTGCATTTTGGAGATTGTGCACAAGCTGAGATACAATCAACGTAACAGTTTTAGTTTTAACGTAACTACCACTGTTATCAAATAATTCACTAAGTAAACATTTTCGTATTCATCCAATATATATAATCTAGATTTCATATATATTGGAATCAATTTTTTAAAGTATTCTCATGACTGCTTTTAAAAAAAAAAACTATATTCTTAAGACTATTATAAAATCGTAATTAAAGTTATTTTTTTTAGAAGAAACTATGGTAAACTTATTTTTGATTCAATTTTCTCGTTCTTTCTCAAGAAACTAAAAATTTTCAATATTTAAACGAGTAAAAATATCTTGAACACTAAAAAAATATATATTCTCTCTTATTCACTTAATCAAATTTACAAGGCATATATAGAGCCTTTACAAATCAATCCCATAATTACAATAGGTATCAAATCACTCAATTATAGCTACAAATCAATCACCTATAATTAAACATAATATCCTATCTAATTATACCAAGTATATCATATCTAATTATAATATGTATATCTCATTTTATTTAACACTCCCCCTCAAGTTGGGGCATAGATATCCCATAAGCCCAACTTGCCTAAAAATTTCGAGAATTCTCGATTTGAGACTGCTTTGGTGAGAATGTCAGCTAACTGATCCTTTGAACGAATCATAGGTAATTCCACAATCTTCATATCCAAATTTTCCTTGATAAAAAATCTATCCACCTCGACATGCTTTGTACGATCATGTTGTACTGGATTGTGAGCAATGTCACAAGCTGCTTTGTTGTCGCAAAATAGTTGGATGGATTGCTCAGGTGGATAACCCAAATCATGCAAGAGAAGTCTTAGCCATAATGCCTCACAAAGTCCAAGAGCCATACCTCTAAATTCAGCTTCTGCACTTGAACGAGCTACAACATTTTGTTTTTTACTTCTCCAAGTAACAAGATTACCTCCTACAAAGGTGAAGTAGCCAGAAGTAGATCTCCTATCATCCACAGATCCAGCCCAATCGGCATCAGTATACGCTTCTATGCTTCGATAGTCTGCATTTTTTTTGAACATTACTCCTTTTCCAGGAGCAGACTTCAAATACCTCAAAATGCGCATAACTGCATCCATATGTTGCTTCCCCGGATTATGCATAAATTGGCTAACAATACTCAAAGCATAA
>NC_133311.1:22142512-22146842 GCF_012295235.1 Primulina huaijiensis | reverse complement strand
ATATATATATAAAGATCATAATAAAGTGTGTATACATACGTACTTCATATGAAGCTTGATCGTTCCAGTATCGACCCACATGAGCTGAGGCAACGACAATTTTTGGTTTACTCATCAACCATTCGAAGTCTTTTGCTGTAGCTGGGCCGTTCAAGAAGGATGAAGTTGCAAGTAGAAACAATGTGCTGGTGACAACCCCAAGAGAAAGAACTTCTTCAAATGCTGGTAAACGTTTTCTCCTATACCAATTGGCATCCGTATGATAAGCCATATACAATTGTTTCACCTACGAGGTCAAAATGCTTTTGATGTTAGAAATTAATTAACGATGTATATAAGTACATATATATGTATCCACATGCAATCACAAACCCTTAAGCTAATTTTTTGTTACGTACTCCTTTATAATACAACAATACTTCAGATGATCCTGCACAAGTCCCAGTCAAATTAGGAATGTTGGGCACGCACAACTTCAAAATTAATTAGTTAAAATATTTTTCCACCAATTAAGGATTATGTATGTTATGAAAAAGTAAAAATTTACGGTAAAAAGTAAAAATCTCAAACTCTCAAATTTATCACACTACACACTTTATAATATTTTTCTCTCAACTCAATTGTGATTTCTTCACAAATGAGATATCTATTTATAGAAAATATTTACAAATAATCCAAAAATAAATTCATCATTACCTACATCATCACACACTAATTTTCAATATTTAAAACTCTTATTTTCAACATTCAAATATTCAACATTCAAATATTCAATACACATGTTTTAAATATTAATTTTCAACAAGGTAGACATTTTTCTCAATCAGAACATTTTTTTATTTTATGTAAGCTAAGATATATATGAAATAAATTGAAAATTAATTAAAGTACATACCGTTTCTTTATAATAAGAACCCGCATAATATTTTCCTTGCTTTGATGCTTCGTTGTCGAAATCCTCGTAGATTCTTGAAACAAACTGATAGATTTCTTTGAAGTAATTGGGCAGACAATCAATTTCATTAATCTTTCCAATGCAGAAAACGTAAGAATAATCTAGTTAAAAATTCTAATGCTCTGTTTAATTACAATCAGTCCTTCCTTCTTTTTTTTTTTTGAAACTTTAGCTCACATTCAAAAACCATTACACACGACACATTAACCTTGACATCTTCTTCTCTTCAAATTAAACCCTCAAGTTTAGAAATAACTGAAACTAGCTCCAAACAATTTTCAACCTTTTGCGCATTCAAACACTTGAATTCTTTATCTTTTTTTAAAAAAAGAGTTGAATTCTTTATCCAATGTCATAAACAGTTGACTTTATGTTATATAAACTCCATTTTATGTATAAAATTAATCCACTAAATAGAGTGTATATGTATACACATTACAAGAAAAATGATTTTCTGCCGCACGTCATCAACGGCGTGCATTAAAAGCACGCTGCGAATATTTCTTTTAACGGCGTACACTCATATGTGCGCTGTTGATATTATTGCACTTGATAGTATCAACGGCGTGAAACGCACGCTACGCACGCTGCGGATATTTTAAAGCACGCCGCGGATAAGTAATATTCGCAGCGTGCGTTTATGTGTGCCGTTAAAAAATTATATAAACGACAGGGTGCAGGGGTAAGTGCGCCGTTAATATTTAGCGACAGTTTTTTTTGAAAACCGTCGCAATATTTATATTAGCGACAGTTTATTTATAAACGTCGCTAAATTAGCGACGGTTATCGTAAAACCGTCGCTAAATTCAAATTATCGACGGTTATATTATAACCGTCTCTCATAGCGACGGGAAACGTACGTCGTTTTTAGCGACAAATTAAGAACCGTCGCCATTAGCGACGGTTTTATAAAAAACCGTTGCTAAAAGCGACGGTAAAACAAAACCGTCGCAAAGTAAAATTTTTCTCTCTCATTTAAATTTCGATTTAAGATACGTTTTTTTTTTCAATTTTTTTTTAAATTTCGATTTAAGGTACGTTTTTTTGTTTCAATTTTTAGTAAATTTTTAAGTGTTATTAAATTGTAAACGTAATTTTTTTTATTGTAATTACAAGATTAGCGACGGATTTTATTTTAATTCCGTCGCTAATTAGCGACAGGATTTTTGAAACACCGTCGCAATATAGCGACGGCTTTTTAAAATATGATGTCGCTAAATAGCGACGGAATAAAAATAAAAGCCGTCGATAATAGTAGCGACGGAATATTTAAACTGTCGCTAATGAGCAACTGTTATCCTATAACTATCAACAGCGTGCGTATGCGCGCCGCGAATAATAGTTTATATTAACGGCGTGCTTGAACTTTCAACAGCTTTCAACTTTGCAGCGTGCAATGTGCGCCGCGAAAAGCGAATTTGCGCGCTGCGAAAAGACATTTTTGTTGTAGTGACAAATGTGCGTGTGTGTTTATGTTATTATATATACGAACCTTACGTACCTTTGTAATACTTGGGTAAATATCTCTAGGTCTTCAAGTGGAGCATAAGTATCATATGTGTCATCTAACATCGTAGTCAACACTGAGGAGTACTGAGGTTCATAAGCCATGGCCACACCCCAAAAATAAGACTCAACTACACGGTCTTTCATATAAGGAACTTTCGAAAGAATGTCCAAATCCTTCCACCACCTGCATAGTAAAAGTTTGAAGGTTTTACACCTTTCATTGCACTTATGCATTTGTTAGCTCGCTCCTAAGTACAAAAGATTAAATTGTCCGATTAGAGGGTCGTATTTAAGTTCAGAACTCATAGTGTGCGATTCCATTTATTCTTCTGTTTGTTTTTAGGTCTCTGCTTTTTTAATATCCAACAGTTGTACATGAAAAGAAACATGCATTCGCATGTCAAACAAAATTTATTCTAACGATAAAATATTTAAAATATGTAATAGTTTACGTACGTTATGAGATGAGATAGCTCTTTCTGATACAAATTCTGCAGATATCTGAAATTTAATTTGGCCAGTCTAACAAGTAGTTTGTCATTCGATTCCTCCTTTTCATATATTGGGATGTAATATCGCGCCACTACTATTGGAACTCCGCAATGAATGGATTTCTCCAAGGTTTGTGAAACTTTCTCTCTCACGGAAAAATCGGCTTGTGATGTAAGATTGTTCAAATAAGAGGTTGTGAAAGCAACTGCCTCTTCTAACACATTCTCCCCTTGAATTCTCACATCCGTCGCTTCATAAAAGCTTAATAAACCCTTTATGTCACTTTCCAAAGAAGTCAAGAATTTATTGTCCGTGTCCTTGAACTTGTCGAAAACGCCTGAGATGCATTAACTTATCTTCTGTCAAAAAATTTCTATAACGAAAATACTTTTACTGTGAGTTAAATCACATGGCTTGATGACTAATATAGGTGGAAGAGTTAATAGATAAAGAGTATACCACAAGGAATGTTGTGTCCATGTTGCCTAAACAACCGAAACAACAGTGCTGTATTGAATATGTCATAGCTCTCCATTGCTTTAAAATTTGAACCAGAATATTCATGGAAAATCTGTTCCAGTTGTTCCTCGATCTCTTTCTCAAAATGATAGGATAATCCCAAACGTTGGATGTTGTCGATTAACACTATTTTATCTGTCGTTTTGCTTTCTTTGGCCATCACCATTTTCCTTACTTCTTCCCTTAACTCAGCAATAGATTCATCAAACTTCACNTCTATATATAAATCACGTCATTGAAAAAGTAGCTACAAATATTCATCAAAGTAAATTTGACAGGGCATAAAACATGAAAATAATTATAATATTATAAAAAAAAATTATTTTTTGAGCCAAAAAAATATTTAAAAAGCATAAGTAAAATTGTAAAATCTTATAAATCATTTTATGTAACTATATATGGAAGACTAATTTGGTTCACATAAAAAGGATTTGAATTCATTCTTATTCATCATTTTCTATCATTTAATATATGTAAGAGTAATTATTATACATAAAATCAATTTAACTTCATTTTCATTCTTTTGAAATGTTCTCTCATGGCACCAAATAATTATTTGGGTTTGTCACACATAAAATTTTACGGTTTGACCAATTGACACCTACGTCAGTGCAATTCTCATTATTTCACAATTAGTTTTGTATATGACTTTGCACAATACATCACAATTATAAGAAATAAAAGTCTTATCTTGGGTAACAAATAAAACATTTGACCTCAAGATTAAGAAATGTTTGAACTAAAAGATTAATCTTTCAATATCATTCAGTTTTGTTAGGTTAAGCTTGCATGAGTGAGAGTAGTACTGAAATGGATGAATTCTTAGGAAGTTCTTGTGCATACTGCTGATATTGT
>NC_133311.1:22139888-22142412 GCF_012295235.1 Primulina huaijiensis | reverse complement strand
TTGTCACTCGTGCATTTGAGTGGACGAACAAGACGACATGTCAAATGATTTTCTCCTAACCAAGAGACAGGTCACTTTGGAAGAATTAGAATTCGCGTTGTCAAGGCTGCACAGCACAAAATCTGGCCTATGGAGCGCGAGATTAAGATGTTCTTCGCCTACCGGCACTTCGGTAGCATCCAGCAAGACGTGCCACGAGTTACGATGCGCTTCTGAAATCCAATGCATCGAGTGTCGTGCCCCATTCACTTCAGCAGGGTAAGAAAAAAGTCCCTTAGGTGCGCTTTTACATTTCCTTCGGAAGTAATGGCTCATTTGTGATCCCTTTATCCTCAAATTCAACCAAGTTTCTGGTGCCAAGATTACTCTTGATTCCTTGTAGATTGCGAATTCCCTTACACTATCGGCTTCTTCTCCAATAATAGTGAGATAAAAGTTTCCCTTGAAAAACGGGTAACTTTCTCCTACCAACATCATCGCATCCTTGTAATTTTGCGTAAAGAGAACTAGGTATTCCTCGTCGGGTAATCCGCAATGTTTAAGAACTTTGTTTCGTGCTTGAATTTCAGGGATCGAAATGAAGCTCCCGAGGAATGATGATTTCTTGGTGAGGATGCTAAGCAATGTTGATGGCTCCAGCTGCGTGTTTTCAAGATCTGTGAGGCTGCTTCCAAGGGAAGGCGTAAATGAATCTCGGGAAACAACCCCTCTTGGCGATTTTCGCTTATCATCGGGTTGGAGTTCGGTGAGATTTTCTTTGACACAGAGATCATAAAGATCGGTTTTTTCTCCACCTTCTACGAGGGCATTCGAATACTCAGGATATTTCGCGATAACATATTGTTCCACATACTGCATTTCTGCTGGAGTTATCGGTCCTGACCACCTGAGATCCAAACCATGGAGTGTTGAAATGGCTTCTGCAACTATATGTGCAGGAATAACTCCATGTTTCTTCTGTTTCATTTCAATATAAAATTAAAGAGATGAATGATTAATTCTGATAGAACCAGTAGATGAATTAAAAAGGGGCGAATATCTGTATTTCAATGAGTGAATCAGAGTTTTTTCCCCCGAAATATAATAATTCTTTCTGCAGGGGTCTTACCTTAATAACCATACTGCTTGGTCTGGCATTTTCTGTTGGCGATTTTGAAACAGAACCGAATAATAGTTTTCTCACGTCTTCTTCCTTAGTTCCCTGATTCATAACGTACAAATCAAGGTTTATTCTCTTTAGCTAGCTAGGATCATAATACAGATAATTCTCACCTTCATTTTCTGCGATACACCAGTGCCCTTTTCTGCATTCTTCTCCATTATTGTTTGCAATGTTTCCCAACCCATAAACCAACTTCGGACCCGACGATTGGTACGGAATCGGAGAAAAACACCTTGGGGAACACAATAAAAAAAAAATTATATGAATCACCAGATAGTCTCAAATGATCAGCAGCATGAAAGCAGATGTGTACACATGTTGTTGCTCGAAATAAGCATATATATTTTCATGAACAAAACTCATCGAAACATCTTATGCTAGTAGATGATCACACTGCAAAGAAAACGAAGAAAGCTCTCTCCTTCAGGGTTCCAAGAAATGAGAAGAAAGACAATCTTGAAATAGAGCAAAGACAATAACAATGTTTTCTTGAACAGTAACAGGTAGAGAAACTATTTCAGTTTCAGCAGACAACCATGGTTTATTATTTGTTTGGCATGTGCAGTGACATCACCTGGTTTTTTCTTATTTATTTAGTCTTAAAATGCTTAAGTTTGACCAATGATTATTTTTGGAACAATCATAATTGTCAGTAATTGTATGGTGCCTTAAGTTTTATTAATTTTGGAAAGGGATATCTATGCTTAGTACAAGATCAAACCTTAGCACTTGAATTTAAAAATCTTGAGTAGAAAGTGACTGATGGAAGGCAACTTTAGACAGGTTAAATTTAATGAATTTGAATCAAACCATTATTTAAATGTCATTTGTCAAAATTGCATCTTCATCGAGAAGTTTGTACAATACTTAGGCTATGTTTGGTGTGTAGGATAGGATAATTAATTGGATTGATGACAAAACTCAATAATGTGTTGTGATAAAGNTCATGAAATTATTTATGTGATGTGTGCAAATAAAAAAAATAAACCATCAAAGAATAGAATCCAAAATTGTAGATCTCTAATGTTGATTTTTTGTAGGCAAAATGGTAATTTATGTTATATTTTAGGAATTGGATTGTCAATCCCTCCAAAACAATGGGATATCTTTTCAACCAAATAGGTTTTTTTTATCATGAGCTTCTTGATTAATTGGGTTCATAAAAAATGAGACAAACATGAGATTAATAATCTATCCTTGACTTATCACTCACACCAAACATACCCTTATAGAATAAAGTATAATACAAATATACAAGAGAATAGTCTTGCGTTCAACTTAAAGATCTATCCAAGGTTCTTCATTTAGTGTCACTACACGGCAATCAGGGCGAACCCAGAGGAGAACGAGGGAGCGGTTTCC
>NC_133311.1:22117336-22139323 GCF_012295235.1 Primulina huaijiensis | reverse complement strand
TATATAATATAAATTAAATTATATATAATATGAATTAATAAACGAAAATTATTTAAATTTAAAAATATGAATACAGATTCAAATATAATAAGAATACAATTTCAAACATTTGAATGAATATATTCATCTTACAAATGATCAACTAAAGCATTTCGTAGTGCTAAGTGAGCATCTTTGTATTAAATTATATTATTTATAAATTATTAAATCAAATTATTCCTTAATTATTAATAATTAACATAAATCAATAAATAAATATTTAAAAAATAAATAATTATTATTTTTAATTTTTATGTTTAGATATCTCATTATTAAAATAATAAAATAAATATTTTATTATTATTTAGATAATATTTATATTTAAAAATAAAAAATAAATTAATACTTATTTATAATAATTAAAAAAAATGCCTCCAATTTGGCGCAGAGGCTACTCTTGCACCAAATTTGGCGCAAGAGGTAGAGGCTGCGCTATTTTGCCAAAATAACGCAACTTTCATTGGAGTAAATTTTTGCACCTGCAAAGGTTGGAAATGGCCTTAGTATTAATAAATCAAGTTGTTATAGACCCATGAGTTCGGGAGGGATGTGGCATACTACTGGTGTTGTCTCATATTCTTTACATGTCATCGGCATTGTCTCCATCAAAGATTTGTCTTACCCACTAACATCTGATGTCCTTTTTTTCAGCTCATCCAACCAATCGGATCGTACAATGTAACGTCAACAGCTTAACGCACGAAAGTTTTTAGGAAGTCACTCATCTCAATATTTTTTCCGTCAACTCAACAAAAATTCATAATTGTTTTAAGGGACAAAAAAATAGAATATCTTTATAACTTGGGAAAGTCCCTAAAGAAGAGGAATAGTTCCGGCCTTGAAGTTTTCAAGTCAAGTGGAACAATTTTAAAAATAATATAACTTGCAACATTTTGAAATAGAATCTGAAAAAGGACTTGGTCAAAAGAACCAACCACCATAATTCTTTATTTATCGACTCGCATTTTTCATCCTTTTTTTTTTTTGGCTACTTGACATATAAAAATGTAGTATCTAATGAATATTCCGAAATTATTATTTTATCATGTTATATGAAGTAAGACTTAAGAACAAGAAAAAATATTTTATATTAATATACTATCGATTTAAACTCTAATCAATATAACTATGGTTATAATACTATAACAAAGAGTATGTCTCTCATCGTTCAAGTACTAATCTAGGAATATTTTGTTATATAGCCTTCAACGAAAATTCAATTAAAAATTTAACCTTCACAAAATTTTATTTTGAAAAATAACCTCCTTTCTATTTTAAAGATCTAATTAATTCCCTTAATCAAGATCCTTTGAAAATGGTATCAGAGCTTATAAAGAGCCTCGAGCCTCTATCGTGTGATCTGACACGAAGCACGACTCTCCGTAGGGGACAACCTAGGCTCTTCTACAGAGTTTGAGGTTAGCAAGCTGATAGGTACGTTTTGTTGTGTCACCTTACCAAAGATCACATGATCGCCCATCTCCTTATCCGAAAGCCGGAGCTCTGGGTTAGGCACGGAGACCAAATGGTATCAGAGCCTAGGTAAATTTATGTCAAACACAAATTTTATTATTACGGTATAATTAAATGTGGGAGGAGGAGAATTTAGAAGAATTATGAATCCGAACTTATGTTCGAGAAAAATAATTTACAAGGATTATTCCAATATTTTGGAATATACACAAGAACATCTAACTATGGTTAGATATCCAGAGCCGAAAGGGAATTCTCAGGTAAACTTATGATTCAATCTAATAAGTTTATAGAAATTGTACCAGATTCTTCTAAGCTCTCTTTAGATCTTAGAGAAATTTAGAAAACAGTACAAAATTATGGCAATATGCTATATTTTGTACCGCAACGAGTTGAAAAAATCCTTGAAAACCAGGAAGAAATTCTTGGAATATTAAAGGATATTCAAACAAGAATTCAAAAACTAGAACAACAACCAAGTTCTAGTAAACGAACTTCAGAAGGTTGGTTACCACCATCATTTGGTACTGAACCTTTGTTACATCAACAAGGGAAAGCCAGAGTGGTGTCAAAACCATTAACTGAAGAAGAAAAGATGATCAATCTAATTAAGTCTGTCTCAGAGAAGAAATTAATCTGATGACAACTCTAGAAAGGATTGGTCTGGAGGAACTACAAGAACTTGCGGAATCTTTCGCAAATCTTAAAGTTGTAGATCTAAAGATGAACACAGTAGGAGGTGAAACACCTGCTATAACTTGGTCATCCTCTCAAGAACCACCAAGAGAAAGTGTGGGATCTCAGAATATAAATATGAGAGAATCTCAAACTGATTTTCATACTGGTGGAGGAGCACACCCAGCAGGAACAAGGACAAGGAGAAATCAAATTCCCTTGCATCAAACACCCTATGGGAAAACTGTTTTAGATCCTATACATCCTTATGGGGTTATGCTTAACCTTGATGTATTAGATTTCAAAAACAGAGAAGAACTCATAGACGATTGGACATCTGCTATGAGAATCGCAGCAGGAACACTTGATCTTAACAGAGAAGGATTCATTAAACTTTTGGAAATGAGTCTCATGGGATCAGTGAAAATTGCTTGGGACATGACTTCGGTAGAAACCAAAGAACCAGTCCTAGCCGGAGAATCTCTAAGCGAGATAGCCGGAAGAATGGCTACCCTATTTAAAGCACAATTTATAGGGGTAGATTATTTTAATAGTCAAGATACAGAGAAGAGGAAGAAATATACTCAAGCTCTGTATAGTCTTGAATTACATGATATATGTTTAGTGGATGAATACATTATGTTATTCACTAATGTATTCACTAAATATAGATGTAATTCGGGAGTCGAAGAAGACATAGCTATGCAGCTTTTCTTCGCAAAAATGCCACGTCCCTGGAGAGAAATGCTCATAAGGGAATATGTACCTGGAATTCTAGATACATTGGCACGAAGAGCCTCTTTCCTTAAAGGAAAATTGGCAGAATTGTGTCATTTGGCAGCATTAGAAAAGAATTACAAACGCTTAAGGGGTATCAACAAAAGAACTCCTTTGTGTTGTAAGGAAAATGATCTTCCAACAATTATTGGAAGTAAACCACAAAAGTATAAAAGGAAAAGTTTCAGGACTCATCCTTATGCTAGAGGTGGAAGGAGTTCTTGGAAACCAAGGACAGTATGGTCTAGACAGAAAGCCAGATCTTACAAATCTGGACAAAGGAGCGGACCATCAAGGAGCAGGACATCCTCCCAGGCATCGAGTACATCTCGAAACACAGGAAGAACACCTACAAAGAAAACTTTCCGAAGAGCTCATACACGAGCTAATGAAAGTTTTAAGGACTGCAATTGCTAGACATGTGGAGCAAGAGGACATATCTCGACTAACTGTCCAGAAAATGAAAAAAGAGGTATTAAACACTTTGATCCAACTCCGGATATAGAAGAAGCAGTTTATTACCAAGATCTTATTCAGGTATACCGATTTGAGGACATTACCTATGATGAAAGTATATATGAAGAAGAAGAAGTCCTGAGTCAGGAAGAATCCGATGGAACTGAATCGGAATCTGACTGAAAACGAGGTGTTTCGACACGAAACACATGAGAATCTGTCTGGATTCTTTAGCCAGACAACAATATCTCATAACATGGTCCAAAGGATCATGAAAGAAAATCCTAGTCTATAGAGATATCAAGGATTCTCTGCAGGACAGGTAGAAAAGTTCTTAGGAAATATTGGCCTAAGAAACAGAAAGCATCATCTGATCTATAAAGTTTCTAGAAGGGAAATGGCAATCCCCATGGAACTAACTGGAAATAGAATGGAGATGCAGTTAATTCCTTCTGAAGAAATTAAGGAAGAATTACAAAAACTCAGGATCGAAGTAGCAAGGACTATGTCTTGGATTCATATTGGAGCAATCCAGATTATGATAAAAGCTACTTTCAAAGAAAGCATAGATTCACCCATTGATATTGCTATATGTGATAAAAGAATGGGGAACCTTCAAGATTCAGTACTGGGAACTATCTCAGGAAATCTCTGTGCAGGGAAAATTGTAGGAGTTATATATCCAAAGATAGCCTACAACCTGGTAGATCGAGATTTCAGTCGAGCCTTGACATTGCATCAAAATTTCAAGGAAAAAAGACTGATGAAGGAAGGTAATAGACCATATTCTATTACCTATCAAATATCATATGCCCTATCTAATACACATCATTCAGAGTTGTTTATTAGAAATGAGTTTATTGAGATACCAGAAATATTCGGAAAAGTTGCTCAGGCAATTTTTCCAGAACAAATTGAATTTCCTGAAATAAAGAAAACAGATATCCAAATACAAGACAAACCGATTCTACAAAGGAATCAGAGTCTTAGATTGGAATCAAGAAGACTATCTTTTCAGGGAGATAGAATTACAAGCTACAGATGGGGAAAAACCCCTGTTCCAGAAACCCAAAAGGAGCTAAAAAGTTTTTCAACAATAGGAAAGCTTAGATGCCCAGAAGGGTGGAAGGAAGTCGAAATAGTATTTGATATTACGAAACAAAGGAATCAATTTCCTTGTAATACAATTTACTATTTAGAACAACCCATGATAGGAACTTACCAAGGAATGATCCAAGTCGGAGAATTGGAAGTTCATATCACAGGGATTCCAGGAAAAGAACCAGATCAATTGGTTCTTGGACTAGAGTTTCTTGAGGAACATAAACCTTGGAAACGTCTAGAGTATGGAATGGAGTTTATGGCAGAGGATAAGATTTGGAAAATCCAATGACCACAAGCCCATTCTCGATATACATTCCAGTAGGAATGTTATATGAACAATATAAGGCAGAATATTTTGCTGCTTATATTGATTCAGGTGCTGGTATTTGTACAGCAAAACGAGGAGTTTTTCCAACAAGTTTGGAAGAAGAATTACCAAAGATTGCTGGAAGAGATTTTTCCAGAAGAATCTTAATCTTATGTAAAGGGATTAAGATGACTGAAATAATGATTGGAGGTGCTGGGCAAACACCTTGGTATAAGGTGAAGACACCACCAATTCATTTTCATGATACAGGAGCTGACATTTTACTAGGAAACAATTTCCTACAAATGTTCAAATCCTATACTCAAGAAAATGAGACTAGAAGATTAGTTTTTACAACTCCTTTTAACCACAAAATCATAGTCTAGAGACTAAGAGAGGCATTTTACAGAAAATTGCCGATCCAGTTTCGCAGCAAGCGTGGTGATTCAGGACAACTCCTGAACCCAAAAATGAAAGATTCCAGAAGGTTCGGAGAAACAATGCTCCAGTTAAGAGCAGATAAAGAACTCCAACCAGAAGAGATAGAATGCCTTAAGATAGCTCTACATAAAAATGAAGTAGAGTTTGTATCTAAGGTATCACTGGAAGATGTCAAGAAGAGGATAAAGGAAAATTATAATGAAGATCCCTTGGCATGGTGGGACAGAAATCAACTCAAAGCTTGCCATAAAATCAAGTAAGGCAAAGAGTATGAATTTGTCCGTTGCAAGCCTATCCCAATGAATATCATTGACCAAAGGGATATGCAAATTATAATTAAGGAACATTTGGACCTTGGATTAATCAAAGCAGGAATGTCACCATATAGTAGTCCAGGTTTTCTGGTAAGAAATCATGGTGAGATAAAAAGAGGTAAACCCAGATTAGTTATTAATTATCAGGAAATTAATAAGATTCTGGAGTTTGATGGGTATTTTATACCTAGTAGAGAACATCTAATAAGTTGCATACGTAATGCCAAGATCTTCTCTAAATTTGATTGTAAGTCCGGATTTTATCAAATTCGGATGCAGGAAGAAAGCAAGAAATTCACAGCTTTCTCCACACCTAAAGGAAATTATATTTGGGAGGTATTACCAATGGGATTGGCTAATTCACCCCAGATATTTCAAAGAAAAATGGATAATCTTTTTAAAGATTATTTTAAGTTTATGTTTGTTTATATTGATGATGTTTTAATAGCATATAAAGATATGAATGAACATGTTAAGCATTTGGAGATTTTCTCCAATGTTTGTAAAAAAGAAGGACTGGTCTTATCTGAGAAGAAAGCAGTCATTGCAACAAGGAAGATTGAATTCCTCGGAATTGAAATCGATGAGTCAGGAATAATTCTGCAAGAACACATAGTAGAAATGGTGCAGAATTTTCCAGAAAGTCTCAAAGACAAGAAGCAACTTCAAAGTTTCTTAGGAGTTGTTAATTTTGTTGGGATGTTTATTAAAAACTTAGCAAAACACAGAAAAGTGTTCAGTCCATTATTGAAAAAAGATGCTAGATTTATATGGACAGACGAACACACAAAGGAATTAGTTCAATTAAAGAAGATTTGTAAGAATCTTCCCAAAATGGTTATTCCTCAAGATGAGGATGATTTGGTATTGTATACCGATGCCAGTGATCATTGGTGGGCGGCAGTTCTTACTAAGCTCACACCAGATGGAGAACAACCATGCAGGTATTCTAGTGGTTTATTCTCAGATGCAGAAGCCATAAGATGGCATATCAACGAGAAGGAATTTTATGCAGTAAAAAGGGCTTTTGAAAAATGGCCATTATTTTTACTTGCAAAGAAATTCACTTTGAAAGTTGATAACACACAGGTGAAAGCTTTCTTAAGGAATAGAATTGAATCTAAACCAGATAAGGCCAGATTATTGAGATGGCAGGCAATATGTCAAAATTATATTTTTGATATTATGATAATTAAATCTCATGAAAACATTCTTGCAGATTTTTTAACAAGAGATGGACAGCATTGACATTGATGCTATTATCAAGATGCAGAGGCATTTGAGGGAACACCTTGAAATGCTTCAAACCGAGTTCAACAAGTTGGCCGTAAACGCAGAAGTTGCGGGAAGGCTACAACAAGCTGATAAGAGAATTGTCTCTGATCGAATTACAGGATGTCTACAGGCATATACTCAGTTATGGTCTGTAATGCAAAGGCCTATCCTCCAAGGCATTGAGAAACCATTGGTTTCCCAAATGGAGAGTTTTCGAGTACAGGACTCTATACCTGTAGCGGAGGATTCAAATACCCCTTGCACAAATGTTAAGTCGGGATCATCCCCGGATGAGTTGGCTAAAACAAAAATTGAGACTCCTGATCCTTATTTTGAGTCTTCAAGTCAACCCTCCACCTCGGGGATCGAAGAGGGAGAGATCAACCTTAGGCCTCATACTGACAAAGGCAAAACTAAGGTTGGTACTAATGAAAATGCAATTTCTCCATTCCAGGTTTACCAACAGAATTGGGAGAAATTAAACACAAGAATTGGCATCAATCCAGCCATGGTTCGAGTTGATGTTGCAGGAAAATATCCTAGGGTATGGATGAAACAAAATTCATATCCAAAGGAGGTCAAAGCCTGGTATGAATTTGGGGCTCTTGCCTCAGTTTATACTATTTCGCCCAGCTTCCCGAAGATATCAGCATTACCAAAATGGATTCAGGAAGTTGTTCATGAGACTTGGGCAAATAATGATCACTTGTCCAGAGGAGATGTTTTGGAACTATACTTTTTCAATGCAGCACCAGAACCAGCAGGAAAAGGCTCACACGAAGCCTTTCATTTTATCAAGCTAAGGAGGCCAGATGTGAATTCTCAAAAATTTATAAAGGATCCTCCTACAAATGAAAACCCCTTAGTCTCTTCATTTAATGAAGATGACATATCTACCAGGAGAGCATGGGGTATCTGGGTCTGTCTCACGGAGATGGACAAAGTCAAGTTTCCATTTAAGTTTTACCAAAATGCTTTAAATGGATCATTCCTGTTAAACACTATGACAGGAAAAACTACAAGTTTTGCAGAAGATCTATTCGAGAAGAAAAGAAATCTTTTGTGGAATAGCAAGCTGCCGGCAAGTAAAGAGACTCGCCGAAAGTTCTGTAATATGGCACACATAGGAAGATGGTCGGAAAACATCTGCCCTGAATGCCAGAATCAGAAAGAACCGGAATTCGGTAAAGGTTTCAAACCGAGATCTGATCGGAAACATTTTACCGAAGCAAGGACAAGTGGGGAAGGACCACATTCACATTTTCCTCGAGGACACAAAAAGCCGAAGATTCCTCGACAGAATTAAAAGAGACATGTGACTAAACCCACTAGCAAAAAGAGGACCACCATGTGAGTGGAGAAAACAGGACCACCAATAATCGGTGGGAAAGGACACAAGAACCACTAATAATGAGTGGTAAAAGACGAAAGAACATTGGATACTTTATTCAAAAAAGGAATCCAATAAAGAAAACAAGAAAACTGGTCCCGAAATTTTCATCTATAAAATAAGGACATATTGGAACCAGTAAAAAACACCAAGAAAGAAACCTAAAAGAAAATGTATTTTACATATCTAAAGTTTTTAAAAAGAAAACTCAAGTATGAAAGGAAGGAGCTGAAAGCTCTCCGATCATTAGTCCTAATGTTCCAAGAGAAAGGGGACGAAATTACAGCTGATCTTATTCTAACGCATTCCTACTGGCAGTGCGGTGAAATAAAAGAATGAGAAAAATTGATGTCTAGATTAATAATCTAGAAAAAGAAGGAAGGGACCACTCAACCACTATATGGTCCCAAGCAAGCTGTAAAGGCTTATGAAGATTTGAAGTCCGAGTTTCAAATCCGAAGGAAGCCTTCTATAAATAAGGCAGTAAGAAGGAAGTGAAGATCATCGAACATTTTCCTCATTTCTTTCAAAACCAATTGTAATATTTTCTCTTTCTAGTTTATGTGTTTTCAAGTTTCGACTACTAGAAGTAGCTAAACAAGTCTCTCCTCCTCTGCAGGAGATTATTATGTAATAATAAATGTTTGTGTTTGAATAAAGAAATCTTTGCTCGTAGCCCCTCTCATGTATTATTTTCAAAATTTTATCTTTTGCTGTACACCCTAAGCTAGGAAACGAATTAGGGTTGTGCTAAGTGCCGCTGAAGGAATCTACGTCAGTAACCATCGGTTGCGATTGTGTGGTTGGACTGTGAGGAGCAGTTCGTAAAATACGGTGGATATAACCCGGTGGCATTCTGGTCAAAAAGGTAAAATGTTTAATTTATTTAACGGAAGCATGATGGGCCATTAAGGGAGTTAAAAAATTTTAAAAGGAGATTACTGTTTTAAAATAAAAAGGGGTATAAATTTAAAAACAAGAGGTGAGGAGGCTATAAATTTAAATGCCCCATCTAATCTAACATCCTTCTAATCTATTTTATTTCGATACAACTGAGGAAAATAAAATGGTGATTGGGAAACTGTCTAGTTTCCTAAATCTATACATATCATGATTCAGCATATGCTTCTTTTTGAACAGCATATTATTATTATTATTTTTTTTTTTTTAATTTGTTGATTAGACATCAAAGTATTTATTTTATTTCTTTATTAGAGCTGGTTCATTGTTTGAGCATGACACTGCCAGAGATTAATTAAACAATTATTTATTTATTTCTCATTTGTTCATTGGAGTTCTTCACTTGACTAACCACATTTCTTTGAAGCTTCCCTCAAATTGACCTGGGCCAATGGATTTCTCAATGTTATTTTTCTATGTGAAAAAATAGAATATGTAAATATATATAAAAAAAATAATCATACAGATTCATACTTGCTTGGTGACTCAATAGTAAATTGGACAATGATCAATATTCTATTTATCTGACGTTCTGTATGGTTTTGATTCGGTTGGACAGTTAAATGATAAGTTTATGTTGCTCAATCGAAAAAGGTTATTTAAAACAAGAAAAATATAACCCACAAATTAACAAAAGAATGATCCTTGGTATAACAAGAAAACTATTCCTTCAGACATGGCTGTTGAACCGGTGACCAGTCGCATAGCTCTCCTTCTTTGAACCAAAGAGCTGCAGAAGAGAAACCCCACATGAAAACAGTTACTATAGGTGCTGGATACCAATGGGTTTTTGCAACACAAACATTAGAGATAAGATCTCATGCCATAGGCATACCAGACATTTTGTCTGAGAACCTCTCGATCGAGGCTCGAGTGCAGCCAAAAATTCAACTGTTTGAATCATTACTTAAATTTACATATATTTATTCTTATGCAATAAAGAATGGATCCTTCCATTTCATCCAGGAGCTATTCATTCGTAGGGAGATTTTCTAGCTCCTCTTCTTAAGGCTCGTTCATCAATATGAAATCAGCATGTGACCAACAGTGCACATGGTTTCTTCTACAATTATAAGAACTCATTGAACTTTTCCTCTCACATAATTTGGTATCGGTCAGAATCTCACATGAAGAGTTTCTACCAAAAACAATCCATTCGCCATAAGAATATAAATTAAAATACCAGCATTTGTAATTCAAGATTCATGATAGACACGGGTGGAAAAATAATGAACAGTAAAACCATAGACTCCAGCTTTATTTAATTCAAAATTAGAGAGAGAGAGAGAGAGAGAGAGAGAGAGAGAGAGAGAACACAAACTGCTAAATAACAGCATAAAAATTTGATATATGTTAAGATTGCTTTATTTTATGTGAGATTACTCTCAATTCTATGCTAACTGGAGAGTGATATTCATTGTTTGAATCAATTGTTATTGGATCATCCAACAATAGTTAATATACAGAACAAGCATAGAATCGGTGGCAACTGTTACTCAGCATTTCCAGCAAGAAGCAGTGGCTATAGGCTTAGATTTCCAACCAAGAACAAGGCAACCCTTCTCCTCCACAATGGTGTAACCCTCACAAATATTGAAGTTGTTGAGCCACTGCTTGGCTTGTGACAACATTTTCAGAGGGTATGGCTGGAATCCGGCACGGCTCATCCGCCGGCACCACTGGTCGACCCTCTCGTGCCTCTCCACCCTAGCAAGCCCTTCGCAACTCACGATATTCTTGATTTAGTCGGCAAAGTAAAAATGCTCCATTTTGGCTTGTTGGGTGTCGTATTTTGGTAGCATGGCATCGAGGAAGTCGAATATAGCTGACTAATAGTGTAGTGCCTCCATAAATCGGCCCAAAAAGAACGGTCCATTGTGGCTCGAGTCCTGCTCGACTAGGACTAGTACCTTCGATGATAGCACGTGGATAGTTTGTAGAACCGAGTTCAACGCGCCGCGGCGCTCTTTGACCACCGAGTGCAGCTTGAAGATACTGTTCACTACAAGAACCTCGCCCGGATACACCACAATGTCCTTTGGATTCAGGTTCTCCAAGTTGCTCTCCACTATAGAGAAGTCCAATTTTGGCCCTAGGGTCTGTGCATATGTCTCGAGCTCGTCTCCGATGGCTCGAAACTTGTCAGTACATAGTCCGACTCCTGTGATCCGGAGCCGAGCGAGGCGCTGGGTCAGAGCGGTTGGCAAGGCTATGAATTAAGCCATGCCATTGGCAACCATGTGGTAGACCAAGTGACATCCCCAGGTCCACCACATGAACCAAACTCTCTCCCTCAAAGGCTTCCAAAATCGTGGCATTCGCAATAAAGTGACCGAACTGGAAATACGGCAGATTCTCATAAACTAGGCGCAACGCCTCTTCCTTTTTGTCTGATAAAGCATCTGTCACGTAACTCACGTTCATTTTTGGAGCAACAAAGCCCACGGTGCCTAGGGGCTGAACCATAGCCAGACTATCGGCAAGCCCCTGCACAAAACAAGACGCCACGAGTTGGAAAGACGTCCCGAATACCAACGCATTAGCCCGAAGTTCGAATAGCAAAAATGAGGCGTGCGATTAGTCACGGCAAGCAACGGCCTCGGCACAAGAAATGAGCTGCTGGAGCAGCTTCATACCATCACCATTGCCCTGATCTCCTTTCACGGCTCTCCGATTCCCAGCATTTTTAATGGCTGCTGCCGCTTCCTCCACTGCCTCAGCCACAACGAATCGTTGATTATACATTTTTATATGATCTCGAAAGTGAGGCCTCGGCACGCTGCTCAGGCTACTCACGCTATTAGTGCGAGCAATACTCCCACTGTGCAAATGCTTCTGTCAGTGAAATCGCCTAAACTCGCTGTCCTTTTCAGCCTTTTGAAATCATTGCTCTCACCATAAAAACTAGGAAACCAAGCTGCAGCATCGGCATTGTCTAAAACCGGCAATGCAGCAACATAATTTCTTCGATCATCACATGAATCTTGATCAGGCAAGAAAATGTAAGCCATTTAACTAACGGAAAACCGTCTATTTCTCTAGTTCTTGATCTCTAGAGAGGCTCTTGAAAGAGCCACTTAACCAAAGAAAGCAACTTATATAGAAAAAGGGACGTAATTTTCTTGTTTGAAGAGACTTACAATGTTGTTTTTGTCTCGAAGCATGAATCCAAAGTGTCAAGCCTTAACACGGTTTTAATTATTATCTCCTGCCAGGAAGAAAATTCACAAAATAATCAGCATTGATCAATTACATTTAAATCCGGGTTTTCTATATTTAATTTGCTCCATTGTTTTAATATAATTCACAAGTATGTCTTTGGAATCTTGTTCGTTGGTCATCGTCTTCCAATGTAGGAGGTTACCCCATATAGTTTGAAACCTCACATATTTAAATATTGTTTTTTCCGAATATTCTTATGCCCAGAACAAATAATTATTTCATCAAGCTATCGACCCTTGTGTCAAAAATATGGTCAGAAATCTTCCACGAAGTTTACCTTGCAAGTTATCACGCATATTTGAGACCCACTTACAAGAATAATAGTTGCAAGTTATCACGCATATTGGAGCGGCAACCGTTCAGTATAAATTGTAATTAATAAACTGTAAAGGAAATAAATGCTTTTATTTAGCTTGTTTTACTGCCGTTGACGTGAATGCATGCTGAGCACCAGTTTTTCCACCTTGTCATTTCTTCACCCTTAAACTAATTAAGTTCAAAAAATATAGAAATGTTTAGGACAAGAAAAAGATTCTTCTAAGACAGTAAATTTAATATTTATATGGAATTGAATATAATTACGTTGCAATTCTGGATTTTTCTTATTCTATTGTTCACATGGCATCATATTGGGTATGGCATATTTTATTAGTATACGGTTGCCCATCATAAACATGACTCTTGATGAGTTTTTGATCGAGTTACAAAATGAATCCCAATCTTTTTCCCCAAATACTAGCACACTTTTTCAATAATTTTATGAGGGGCGAGATTTGACTTGGATGGCGGGATTTGATCCAATTCCGGATCTACTAACGATCACTAAAACTAACCATTTTCTTGAAAAACAATTGAAAAAAAGGGGGTCGAGTCCTAGTTTATCAGAGATGAATAAACAAACAAAATAAAGAATGACCATTGTCATGTCTCGGCTATATAGGATGCTATAACACCAGAGAAATTGCCACTCTACAAGAAGTTTTGCTTTGCAACGATAAATTCATCGTTTCACTTGTACTCATCCATTGCCGGATATTTGTTACATCCCAAAAATGCTTCTGAAAAGGCCACGTCTCTTGATTCCTTTGAGATCTTCAACTGTAACATATCCGCGATGAATTTTAATTTTCTTTAGCAGACATATTTCAGGAAGACTACTTAAGATACATTGTATGATAAGCTTTAGCTCAGTACGCAAGAAAACTAAACATAGCCATACAGAGGATTTTGAAAATATCACCTTTTAGCCTCCCAGCACGATAAAGAGCTTCTTCAGCAATGGGTCTCCACTGCTCGGCACATGAATAGTTTATTCCGAGCCCAACACTAAGTCCTCTCAGTAAATGCACTGTACGAAGAACAGAGAATAGTTCTTCTGGGAAACTCTAAACATCACCATAACACAGAAAGGAAATTAGTCCTGACCTAAGTATTGAATGAAGCACTTATTTTTCACAGCATTAAAGAATATCAAATGAGATGCTATTTGATAAAGTTAGAGGATATATTTGACCAAAAACCAGCATACAGAATCAAAAATTTATCCCAGTTCCAGGACTAGCGCATAGATATTGCAAATTTCAATACAGTTTTGGTTTCACTTTAGACAACAGCATTCCCTTGACCTAAAAATATGTCTTTACCAACTTGATGATTATAATGGGCCAATCTAAAACATAAGTTTGAAGAAAAACACATAAAAGCCAGAAGATTTTAAGCATAATAAGTTCAACAAATTACTAAATGTTGAAGATTCACCTCACATAATGCAGGAAATTAAAAATAAGATCTCTTTCATCTTGAAAAGATATGGGAAAAGGTACTTTTTGTTGGCAGTGGTTGTAAAATTTAGTCCCGGATCCCCTAAAGATTGAATCATACCTGAACAGCGATTTTTTTTATTGAAGATTCTTCTGAGAAAGGCTGCAACACCATCACACCGGGTGCTAGCTTTGTGTCGAACATTGATTGAGCCAACTTAAGCAATTCCTTTTGCTCATCCGGACATTTGCTCAAGATGTTAATGCCAAGCTCCCTAATGTCAGAATAGCAATTTAAATATGCTAAAAGATTCTGATTTTAAATAAAAGGGGATAGTCTTTCTCACTGTAACACATATATAATTTTTACTGCCAGTACCAAGGCTATGTTATGAAGGCACACTAGAGCTCTTCAGGACAGAATAATTCTCTCTATCTCCTCAACAATCTAAATTACAGTTTTATCCTCAAAAAGATTCTATTGTGATTCTCATAAATGTGACTCATGTAAGGAAGAAACACTAAAAGGAAAGGTTACATGATGCTCGTCTGGTATTTTTTGTTCAAATAGCACACCAAACATGTTCATTTAATCTAACTAATTGAGACAAATACGACTGTACACTCAGACAGTATTATCAAATAATTGTCTTTTGCAGCAGATAAAATACAGAAGCAAAAAAAGTATCGATGTATTACCATGTCTACTTTTTTAAAGGTTCGAGTTATACATAGACATAACCCACATCTCACATCCAAACAAACTCCAAAAACACAGATAACACAGTTAGGACTGTAACTTGACAGAGAGGACTAGAAACAATAGGATGCGCCAGATTTCTTAGTAGGTGGTTTTTGACATTATAAAACATAGGGAGAGTGTCTATTACATGTTTGTTTTGTGTTTTTTTAAGCATCGTTCTAGCTGTAGAGGATGCATGATCTTCATGGCACAACTTAAGCTCATAACTTTGTCGCACTTCACTTTTGAAAGGTTATAGCAACTTAGGAGTCAGCGTAAAAATCATGATAGGTGAATCTAAAAACATAAAGTAGCACCTGTAGCTTTCTGATGCCCCTGTAGGATCGTCATCTGCTATTGCTAGCACCAACCTAGCATAACCTAGCCTCAGTGCATCAGGAAGATCCTTCACTTGTCCGTAATCAAGCAAAGCAACCTGATTTGCAAGACATAAGCCATTAAATCATTAAAGCGCTAAAACGAGGAAACTAAGACAAGAAATTATGCAAGATATCATAATAGTCAATAGACAGTATTGTAACGGCACTTGCCTCAGAACCTCTACAAATCAATATATTCCCAGGGTGAGGATCTGCGTGAAAGAAACCACTCCTCAATATCATCTGTCCATAAGAAAGTGTCAAACTTTTAAGGATATTCCTGCATTTTAAGATGTGAAGATAACACATATTATAACCAATTTCTACATCAGAAAGACAAGGTGACGAAAAAAATAGAGAAACAATCAAGAGATAAAAAAACATTACTATGTTTCACGCAAATCATATGCAATTATCATCGAAAACTAGGAGAGAATATTGATTCAAATGATAAGATACAGTACAAAACCAAAACAAGTGTGCAACAAAACAAGGTTGTGCACGTCAACACTTTTCAAAATTTTCCGGAATTTGGTAACAAATCATATGCAATTATCATCGAAAACTAGGAGAGAATATATATCCAGAAGTTAGTTTTTAACAATTTCACAGTAAGACAAAAAATGAGGCTGTATCCTTATTTCACAGCCAAGATTTTAGGTCACAAAATCAGTGGTGTCAGCTGTTTCTTTCTTTTTACTTCATTGTACTTGATTTTCGGATTTAAGGTTACATCCGCTCCTTGTACCCCTTTTATAGATAGAATCATCTTCGCTATTAATTAACGAATAGTCACACAAAATTTCTGTTCCACACCAGGGCATCTTTGCCTAGTGCAGGGTACACCAATGAACACATGAATTTATATGTGGCCCGCCCCTTTATTTGGATCCAAATGTTCATGCTCCATCAATTCTTTTGTATCCAGTGGAGAATAACACCCCCACCAGTAGTAAACATTTTTGAGGTTATTTTTTGTTTGAAAAAAATATCCCTTTCTGTACTACAAGTCTACATCAGCGTACTAATCTCTTTGTGTGTCCAACACCTGGTCTCTTTATGCTTGTTTCTCTAATACTGATCTCTCGAGAGATGGGTCAACCATTATATATTTATTATATTAGGTTTTGATACCTTGATATTTTTTTTCATTTGCTAAAATACCTTTAATTTAATAAGAATAAAATACATTAACTTTTGATATCCGAAAATAACAACATACATAATTAATTGAAATACACGGGTGTATTCAATGTAGGAGATTTGTTGACTTTTAATGACTTTTGTAGATTTTAAAAGTCTAGATGTATTCAATTAAGACTTTTACATACTCCATAAAAGTCTAGTGGTGTTCAAAATAGACTTTCATAGAGTTTTAAAAAGTCAAGTGGTATTCAACATTGACTTTTAATAACTCTATCAAAGTCTATAGGTATTCAAATTTTCAATAGACTTTTAATAACTTCATGAAATTCACTAACATACAAACATTAAAGCTTAAGGTACAACTATAAATTGTCAAAAATTGTATTTGGTTCAACCCAAAGATTCGGATGGATTTTTAAAACTTCTAACTCATACACAAGCTATTTATTTCTCTCATTCACATCACCTCTCTTCTTATCTTCTCTCCTCTCATCTTTCTCTATCATTCTCTCAAATTTTCGAAGTGTATCTCTATATATATTTTCATCTTTCTTTTTCAAAATTTTCATTTTTTGGCTGATTATTCATTTAATAATTTTTTATTTTAATATCATAGGAGATTTTGAATTTTAGAATTGATTTTGTACTTTTTTAATTTATTATTTATACAAATTAATGTAATATTCAATAATAATAAAATATGGTCCAAAAAATGTTGTTTAATTCTTAATAATTGAATAGCTCGTAAAAACCACGTTTTTTTAAATTCTTTTTAGCATTTTCAATTATATAAGTTATGAAATTTTTATACAAAATTATATACACACAATGCTAAATAATATTCTTTGAACATGTATATTATCAATTCAAAAGCAAGATTACAGATTAATTAATTGATGTATTTTAAAAAATTTAAAAACATGCATAAAAACCCACATATATACACATGTAAGGATTAAATGATTTAACTGTTAAATAAGTATATTTATTCATTAATATAAATATTGAAAAATTTATTTCAAACTAAATATGTTATATATGTCAATTAATTATTGGTTCAAAGAAATTAATAAAAAATAATATGTTATAATTAAGTACAAAAATTATAAAATTCTATAAAAAAAAAATTTCACAAAAGTCTATAAAAATCTAGCAAAAAAGTCTACATGAATCCACATAAATCTGTTTATAAATCTGTGAGAATCCATAAAAGTCAATAAAAATATATCAAATCCATAAAAGTCTATCATTTGAAAAAGTCATTAAAAGTCATCAAAACTCTGAATTGAATACACCCTACTATATGTCAGTGGTACTCAGTATATATAGAGCGAGTGAAAAAGAGGCAGGGAATTGTCTTAATCCAACCGCTCAGCTGCGATTTTTCTTTCAGAAAAAAGCATAAATGAACATACTCTCTGGGATGATGTAGGGGCTTACTGCTTTGCTGCCGTTGCCATTTTACCAGAAGGATTTAGGCCTCTTTTTGCTATCTCATCACCAAGCTTCATGATTGGGATTCCATCGATGTATTCCATCACTAGAACACGCCTATGAAGAGGAGTAGACAAGTTAATACTGTATATAAATCAGTATCAGATATTCTTTTAATTATTAGCAAATTGTTGAGTCGTGATCATTGCCTGAGAAGAAATTTGAATTGTTTTACATTTTAAATTTAGGGTGACAATAGAAAAAAATAATGTGATGCCCAAAATCCAAATTAAGAACGATAAATTATAAATGACACACATGGGTTTAAATATTAGAGATGTAAACAATTTTGTGTTTAAGATTCAGTTGAATTAGAGGTCTTGATTATTTTCGGTTTATTTTATGACTGCAAATTTAACAGATCGCAATGATCTGAAGTATACCTCGTGACCAAGCCTCGAATGACACGTGGGACTTGAACAGGGGATTTTTTGTTACTTTCATAAAGGAAACGCCGAATTCTATCCATAGCATCAGCTTCCCTCAAAAAATCGAACTCATATCCAATCTTAAAAATACATGCAAAAATGAAAACCAGCATTAGTCGACAACATAAAAAATAAAATAACAGATATTACTATTTTTATCAGAAAGAAAAGGATGTCCAAGTTAGCAATCACTGCACATGATATCAGAACTACACTTTTTAATCTAAGATCCAGACACTCAAGATATAGAAAATGGATTCAGAAAGCGAAGCTACAAAATAGAAAAGATGTGAAATAGGTTGCCGAATAAATTGTAGCAACAAACCAATACAGTTTATTTTCACCAATGGCTCTGTACAGATCTGAAGATGGGAAGTATGAAATCTCTGAAGAAGCGAAAGAACAAACAAAGATATACATATACTGTAACTCATTGCCTGTTCTTGTCCAGTTTTCAGAATATGATTATCTCAAATAAATATGACCAAAACACAGAAACATAAAAAAACTAATTCAGTTGATAGAAAAAAGAGTCAAAACTAAAAAGGTTATTCAGCAAAAGCTACGTAAGCAGAAGAGTAAAACAAACACCTGTTTCTCAATCTCCTTGGTTACCGAATACAAATCAAACTTTATATCTGTCTTTTGCATGTACAATGCAAAAGCTTGCAGGTTGCGAATATCGGTCATCATCAAACCTTGAACGCCTGGATGTTGCACCTATGTGATACGATGATTAAAACTTTACATACACATCAAAACTGTACACAACAGAAACGTTCTTTACCTTCACAACAACATCACTCTTTTCACCTTTACGCCGTGCTCGGTGAACCTAGAGGATAAATGAACAAGTGGAGCACAATATTAGTGTTAAGCACAATACCCATCCACAAAATGTCAAAATAACAAATAGAAAGGGGAGGCGGGGAAGAACAGAAGTGAACAGTAAGAACCTCAGGGAATGCTTGGATGTCTCGAAATTGAACATTTCCACCACATCCTAAAATAAGTCTATTGTAGTATATTCTAATCAACAAACTGATCTTTTAAATTATTTTTAAAAATCAAGTAATTACAACACATTCTGACATAATATCACATCTACAATGAAAGATATTTTCATAAAAAAAACACAACTATACTAAATGTCCCAATTCAACAACAGAAACAATACTGATATCTAAACACATGTTCAGAAATGTTCTCCGGAAATACCAGAAAGATATCCAACCAATATCAAATATTATTTTAGACGCAGCATAATTCCTCAGAATTTCTGCAAAAAGCTCATGTTGAATCTGAGACCTTTATGAGAGCTTTGGATTGGATAAACACTCAGATTAATATAATATTGTTTCCTATCAAAAAATAAAAATAAACATTCATAAAAATCCTTTCCATTGCATTCATTTTCAAGCTTCAAATTTATCAAACTAAGGACAGAGCAAATATAATCTATCTTCAACCAAGTCCTCACAGATGAGTACCTGAGCAATTGATGCGGAACCAAGGGGGTTAACATCAAAATTTTCAAACAGTTCATCAATTGTTTGGCCCAACTCCTTCTCAAGCACAGCCTTGATCACATTGTACTGTGTTGCAGGAGCTTGATCACAGAGTGTGACTAACCTTCTCACCCAAGCAGCTGGTGCCAAGTCGGGCTTCCCAATTATTTGTGCAACCTAATTCGCCCAAAAACTAAATAAATTCCTCCTCCATAAAAATAGTATCACAGAGATTAGTAAGCTTTGACCTTCACCACCAAGATGCAAAATATTTAACAATGAGAATGCCACAAGAGTAGAAAGCGAATCCCCATTATAATTATCAAGTACAAGTACCGAAAGGGTAGGAACATGAGTTAGGAACAATAGAGATATTAAATTGAGTGCCTTTATCTCCATTTATAATTCTTATGAAAATTATGTTCGTTCCCAGGAACTCTATGAATTCGAATGACAATCAAGAAACCACCGAGGAATAAAGTTAAAAGAACAGGACATTTGGGAATTGAGGTAAAAAACCATAAGATCACTACTAAAAGTACCTTGAGAAAAAACCCGCCAAGCTCAGCACACATGCTATATATCTTGTCAGCAGCTAACTCGTGCTGCTTCTCCCACATCGCCTCCCGTCTCTCAGCATTTTTCTCGAAATTTACTCGAACTTGAAACACCTAAACATGTAGACCGTTAGATAGAGTAGTTAGCAAAACGTTTTATACTTTTATTTACGCTTTAGTAGTTACTTCTGGACTCGTACATAAAACCATTATGTAGTTCGTTGATTTTTTGATTCATTCGATAAAAAAATGAGTTCTTCTTGCTCGATACACTGCATATCTTAACATGGTATGAGCATAGTTGTCAATAGCCCCCGTAGCCCTCGCTATAGCGAATAGCGTAGCGAAGCGACACCCTATCGTTACGGACCGCTACGCGCCATGGCTTTGCAATAGCGCTCGCTATTGGCACTATAGCGACAATCGCGATAGCAGAAATAGCGGCGCTATTGCAAAGCAAAGTTGCATGCTTATTTTCTGTCTTTTTTCCTTCTAATTTTGGTTTTTTTGGCATGTACTTAGTTAGGTTTTTGATGAAAATTATATTTTTCTGCATTTCTTACTTTATTTTTCTGTCTTCTATGATATTTCAATGAAAAAACTTAAAATAATTTCAGGTTTTAGTATTTTAAAATTAAAGTTGAAGGAATATTATGCTGAAAATTAAGGTTTTTGAATTGATATTATTATATGCTATATATTATATATTTATATACTTGTGGCGCTTTACTTTCAAATAACCCTCGCTACGCTATTCGCTGTGCGCTATAGCCATGAGCAACCTTTGCGCTAGGGGGCGCTATACGCGATTGACAACTATGGGTATGAGAGAGCCTAGGTTTTGGGATTTGCTTCCAAATTTTTTCTCGAGGCGTGATTTCATCATCTTCAGTTTCTCGTTCTAGTTGCAAATCGAAGCAATTGCTAGAGTTAGCTGTTTCTTTCAGCTATTTTTTTTTTCTTCTTCTTCCGGAAAATTGCGTTCTTTCAATTCAAACAACAATATTTCATTTTATATTCAAAAAAATTACGCATGTATTACACACCTTGTAACCAGTATAGATATCAGCAACTCGAAACCAGAATTGCCAAGAACGCTGCCACGGTCTGAAGCGAGCAGAAAGCTTTTCTTGAAATTCCCTCACATCTATATGAAGCATGATGCTTCAGTGTGTTTATGCTACTTTGGAAACTGCTTAAAAAAAGTGTTATTGGTATCTGCTTTAATTTATTTCCTGGGTTTAATTTGGATGCTGAGAAAAATCGTGAAAAAACTAGGTGATGATAAAACGGGGGAAGAAGACGAAACAAAGGCAGAAAAAATAATGGATCGAAATTCACATCTTATCATCGTTTCAAAAGTAAGGAGCAAGGAGAACAAACAAAAAGTATGTGATGTGAAACAAAACACAGAGCTGATACATTTATGATTTCATTTCATATTTCATCACCTCTTCGTACTCCCCTTAGATAAATGCTTCACTACTGGGCCNGGGCTTCTGCTTCCTCAGTAAATGTCTTAGTAGAAGATATTATTTT
>NC_133311.1:22106199-22116879 GCF_012295235.1 Primulina huaijiensis | reverse complement strand
AAAAAAAAAAAAAAAAAAAAAAAAAAAAAAAAAAAAGAGGCATCGGGATGTGTCACTGATGCGTTGAAAAAATATCGTAATCAGCCCTTCTCGGTGCCCGGATAAATATCGGGGAGCGCTATATGCTTGCATGTGCTGTTTATATTTTTTCCACGGCTCGTGCACTAATGTGCTCCTATATTAGTTATTTGTTATAAATTATCGCGTTTTATAATTTTTTCTGATTTTTTTATTTGTGCGTTTTCGGTGTATTTCTGGAGATTTTTTTTTTGTTTTTTGAAGAATATTTATGGAGATATTTTGAACAGGCAAGGAAATTAATACTACGCATTGTGAATCCAATCGAAATATTGAAATTTATGACATCAATCTTAGGAAAAATCTCGTGCCCAGAAGGTGGCAATATTAAGTAGTAGATATAGTAAAGATTAGCACTACAACGAGCAGGCTCAGGTATGTCTCAACATGGAAGCTCGCCACACTAGCTGCGCTCTTCGGGGGTGGGCTCGGTGTTGTACCTGAAGTATGACCACATTCATCAGTTCCATTTTCATTTCTTTCTTTTCTTTTTTTTTTTTAAAAAAAAGGAACATTAAATATATGGTCCAAAATATATGATTCTGTTTTTAAAAATTGAGGTCATACTTAAAATCGAAATTCAAATATATCTCCTCGTAAAATTTATTGTCAAGAAATTTTGGAAGATAACGTTTTTAGGACACAATTTTAAGGATTATTGTCTGTTAATATTTTAATTAAACAACTTATATATATTTATTTATTTATTTATGAGTAGAGTTGGATATCTGTGGCATAATAATTTTGTCCGACAATTTAAAGGTGAATATTCGCAAGGCCAGCCTTCCTAAAGCTAATTTATTTTGTCCAAGTTAGAGATATACAAAAGTAGTAGATACGAAAATCTTACCATTGGAAGGATTTGATCCAGGCGATGGAGTAACTGTAATTGAAACACAAAGATAAACTCAATTTCAAAGAAATTTTAATCTTAATTTTATTAAAGATTTAACATTATCATTGAATCCGATAGAGTCCTAAGCCAGCCAATTATTCTGATAGAGCATCTCGAGCTTTCGGCATATATATAATGTCATGATCGAAAGCTTAAATTTGCAAGATCGAGATCGCTATTGAGCTGGTGTCAACTTAGCCAGAGTTAAGTTGTGACCGTAGTTTGCAGATCAGAACATACCTAACGTATAAGTTGAAATCAAAGACTAGAAATACCGATATTATTGCAGGTAGACAAATCAGTATTGGATCCACAATTCTTGGCAAGATTCACAGCATCAGCTTTAGTGATATTAAGACTCTGCAATATCGCTGGATTGTTTAAAACCGTGCAGAGGCATGCCTTGTCATCCGCCACCAGCTGTTTCAACGGCACACAACACGACGCCGGGGGCGATTCCACCTTCAGATAAGGCTGACACGGCATCAGTTTCTGCACACACGGCAGATTATCCCCTGGTCCTTGGCAAAAACCCACAAAAACCCATGAACATAACACCAGAAAGAGCAACATAAATGACTTGGGTATTGCCATCATATGTATATTGATCGATCTTGGACGTTCTTTCTTTTCCTATTTATATTTCGCTTTTCTTAGTATTATTGGTGTGAGTTAATAACGTAAGTATGCATGTGTATATATAGGAGTGAAATGGGCTGGGATTTCTCGGAAGAAGAGATCTGGATTCCATGTGACCAGGAACGGCTTTTTGAATAAGGTTGTTTACATCTTAATCTTGACGACGAAGTTTACGTATTTTGTGGTACAATATATGGGAGAATATTTTAAAGAAGGAATGTCACTTGCCATCTTAATTTTAATCCATTTAAGGAAAATAACACAATATTTGAGATCAAGCTCCAAGCATTTTATAATTTATATCATGTGTTAATTACGACAAAAGACTAGAGTTTATTATGTATGCTTTCGACATGCACGTCACCTGTAATCGAACAAATATTTTCCGTACGTCCTCTGTAATCCCCTAAAACATTATATTGGATGGGTTTGGCTTCAAAAATTCTCATACCTTTCTCGTATTTTTATTTATGTGTTTCAACCCACAAAAACTATATGTAACTTCCATTGATCAAAAAGTAATTAGTATCAGCTTGGAATTGCAAGTATCACAATGAAACATCATACATATCCCAACTTTCAATTATATAGACTATACTTTAATTCTTTATTTGTCAAGTATATAACAACATGAGAAGAAATTTTGAATATATATAAATGAGAAAAGTTAGAAAATCTCTTATTAACCAAAAAAAAGTAGTCATCAATCAAGCATTAGTCACAAGAAAAAGCACATTTACAAATATTAAAAAAAAAAAGGAAGAATGAAATAACAAGTCTCTTGACTATCGTTTTCACATAAGGTTATGTCCATTCATCGCGATCAGTGGAAGAAGATAAATAATTTATCTGTCACCATTCATATTTCACATCTTTTTTCTTTTTTGACTTGAAAGTTCTGACCATATCATGTTCGTCGAAATCACGAGATTCGATGTGCTGCAATCTCTTGATTAAGTCTTGGTATCTTATAGATTATTTTCATTTAAAAAGTAACAATTTTGATATGGGACAATTTCATCTTAAGAAGAAATGATTTTAATTCTTTCCTCTTGTGGTTCCAGACTTGATCATTACGATCATCACAACGAGAAATGACCATGTAGTTCGCATTGCATCAAACATTTTATATCACAAGGTAATTTATTGCGGGTAGAATTCTTGTTATTCCCAGGACTACTTGAGATGCGGAGGAGTTCGTTTGTTAGGTAGCCATCCACAGAGACCTGTACACACCACCAAATATGCTGCTAAAAGCAACCTTCAGTCCACATTTCTTCGCAGCCATTCCCACAAAAACCCAATTCCCGCGGCTCTCACGTCTTGGGTTCATCAATTCACTTACACAACAAGGCCCAGAAACTGTTCGACAAAATGCACCTTCACCATTGCTACTCCACAAACTCCCTCCAACCTCGGCCTACGTTCACCTCCCTTTCTGCCGCAAACGCTGCCACTACTGCGATTTCCCGATCATCGCCCTCGGCTCCTCCTCGACCACAAAAACCGATGATGACCCACGTATCTCAAGCTACGTGGAAAAACTCTGCAGAGAAATCAAGGCCACTAAACTGGATTCTTCCGACAACCCTTGTCTTGAAACCGTCTTTTTTGGTGGTGGCACGCCATCGCTCGTGCCTCCACGGCTTGTTTTATCGGTTCTTGAAGCAATTTCCTCTAAATTTGGGGTTTGCAGCGGTGCTGAAATATCTATTGAAATGGATCCTGGAACATTTGATGAGGCGAAAATGAAGGAGCTTTTGGATTTGGGTGTGAATAGAGTGTCATTGGGAGTGCAAGCTTTTCAAGAAGAGTTATTGAAAGCTTGTGGGAGAGCTCATGGGCTTAATGAAGTTTATGAAGCTGTTGAGATTATTAAGTCGTGTGGGGTTGAGAATTGGAGTTTGGACCTTATTTCTTCGCTTCCTCGCCAGACTCCAGAGATGTGGATGGAGAGTCTGCGGCTCACTGTTCTAGCACAGCCTACTCATGTGTCTGTTTATGATTTGCAGGTTGAAAAAGACACCAAGTTTGGAATGCTGTAAGTTTAATCATCACTATTTTTCTTATCATTGTTGACAATACAAAATGGAGTTTTATTGATCTTAAGAGTTGCGATATCATTTCTCTTCATCAGAGGCCTTTTTTTTCATTGTTCACCTACGAACAAGTTCTTAATCGTGGAGTAGTGTGCCCATCATTTTCTTATTAAATAAATGTAAGTTAATGTCATGTAAAAATTGCTAATGCAATTATCACATTCATCCCAATGTTCCAGTTGTTTCATCATAACTCGTTCTATCCACTTCAAGATTTGCATGTTATATCGCACTACACACGGCTACACACGGGATACCACAAAACTCAGTCATCTGTTCTGATTAAAGGTTATGAATTTAATGGGAAAAATTCAGTTATTTGCAAATGTACCACCTCATTATCTTACCATTAGAACATCGTGTTTACAGATACACCCCTGGTGAATTTCCTCTGCCTTCCGAAGATCAGTCCGCCGGGTATTACAAAATGGCATCAAGTATGCTAAGGGCTGCAGGCTATGATCATTATGAGATCAGTAGTTACTGCAAGAGTGGTTATCGATGCAAGCACAATTGTACATACTGGAAAAACAAATCTTTCTATGGTTTTGGACTCGGGTCAGCCAGCCATGTTGGTGGCATACGTTTTTCTAGGCCCAGAAGTCTGAAAGAATACACATGTTACGTGCAGAATTTGGAGGATGGATTGGTGAAATGCTTCGGAAATGACAACATAGATGCTAAGGAAACAGCCATGGATATCATTATGCTCTCTCTCAGAACATCTGATGGCTTGAATTTGAAGTCCTTTAGAGATGCTTTCGGAGGCTCAATTGTACTTTCTATCTGTGAGGCCTATAAACGTTATGTAGAAAGTGGGCATGTAATCTGTTTTGATAATCGAGGAAGAGAGATCACATTTCATGAATTTAGCTCTTTGCTGACAAACGATCAGTGGAGAAATGAGGAGCTAGCATTTGTCAGGCTCAGTGATCCGGAAGGTTTTTTGCTGTCAAATGAGCTTATATCACTTGCATTTGGTGTTGTAACTCCGTAACTTGCTTATTTTGTTGCTTCTGGCCATTGTTGCTTCATACTTGGAGCTAGATGATCTTTAAGCAATCTTGACAACTCACTCAAAAGGTTCTTTATTTCGAATACCATCAGTTAAGAATCTAATTTGGTCCACTTTAGTAGAATAAACTTATTAGCTCTCGTAACTGTTAAAAGTAAACATCATTTGTCTAAACTTAAAAGTTTTGTCACGAGATGATTTAAGGTTAAGCAACTCTTGGTATTTATCACATTATGAACACAAATTTGGCAAAAAAAGAAAGAAAAAGATTCATTACTTTACGCACCTGAATATTCATAACAAATGGATCCTCCTCGATTGAACTTAAAAAAATTTACACCATTCTAGATGTCTTATAACGAAATACTAAGTTACACAGACATAGTGTTACAACATAAAGAATCTCAAAAGGCAAAGCTAATCCCTGATTTGTGCCATGTCCGATATCCCTTGTACAAAATCTAAACCTGGAATGCAACGAGGAAAATTTGTAATGCACTTTGATCTTGTGATATGCTGAAATACAATTTGATTATTGGTGATCACGGGGATCGTTTAATGTAAAGATAATAGCAACTTTTGTTCGGAACAATTTTATAAATTATCAGATAACATCAAGGCATTGTAAATCAACTACCAGATACAATCAAGAAGGCTTTGTCTTTTTCTGAGGTTTTGAAACGAACTTAAGCTGTTGCGTTTCTTTTCTCATTTCTCTGTGATATATATCAGAACAAGGAGATGCTAGATCAGTGCCTTGAGAATATTTAATTGACCAAGAAAAAAAACCAAAAATTGACAAGCAAGAACAGGACCTTTGGTAGAGATGTACAAGCAAATAAAATATTGGAAGAAGCATCATAATCAGTATTGACATGGCCAAGTAGAAGACTCCTGTATGCTTCTGTAATTGTAAGAAATGAGATAGATAAAATGAGACAGAGAAGATGTACGAGACAGCGAAATACAAAAGAAAATGAAACTGCAAAATTCACTCAACTCACTTGAAAGGTTGTTTCTTTAGGGTGTCTAAGATCCTATAGAATATCCATTTTATGCATGAAAGCTTCTCATAGTACACCATAGGTGGAATGTCATGAATAAATCACTTACCCTGCCACCCCTGGAGAAAGGTTTTCTGCCTTTTGAGCAAGTGTGGGCATCACAGAATTGGCGTAGAAAAAACTCTGGCAGATCATCACCAGAAACAGTACGTGAACAAATGTACCAAATTAATCCTACTTTTCTAGGACTAGAAAGAATGGTACCATGGAGACGAGCTGCCGAGGGACCATTTCTAGAAGGAAAACAGGCGTTGGCAAGATCCTTTAAAATGAGAACAAAAATATAAACAAAGGAATAGTTAAACATGTCATATAACTGATTAAGAATCCAGGAACAACCTCACATAAGTGATGGTTCCTAGCAGCAGCAGCAGGATTACACTTGGTTTTTCGATATGATGAATTTATAACAAAATCACAATGTAAAGCTCCACATTGATCAGCCAAGCACTTGTCCTGACTCTGAACACATGTTAAGTATTTAAATCATATCAACATATTTGGGACACATACCAAAATAAGAAAAATTAGCAAATTCCAAATATGAGGATCTAAGGAGTTACGTGTACGAACAGATCGAAAAAAAGTAATTAAGATTTTTATTATGAAGCTATGAACAAACCATGAGATGTGTAAAAACTTATAAAGAACTGTGCATTACAGTCAAACAATTTCAGATGCTGGCTAAACCAAAATTTGTGGTCAGTCGATGCATGTTCTGTACTCGTGTGGGTATCATCACTGGCTCATTGCTATTATCTTAATACTTGCGCTGCATTATTGTTGATAAAATCAGTATATTATGCAACTAACAAGACTGGAAAGAAATTGTTAATAAGAGCTAGTGCAATCAATTGGTACAGCAATGCATAACAAATCAGTAAACAAAAGGATGATCCCGCTATTAGCATTTAAATTACGGAAAGAACAGACAAGGTTACGTACAGAATTCAGAAGATTGGAGTGCCTATTGTCAAAATGCTGATCCAAAAAATTTTCTGCTCGAAAAAGTTTTTTACAATATCCACACCGCCATTCACTTATATCTATATGAATCTTATGCTCCTCTTGGTCTCTAAATATGTTATTGCTAGGATGAAGTCTGCATTTATCTGAAAGTTGATACTTCTCCAATTCCACAAAAGGCATGAGATACTGCAAAATTAGTTCTTCAAAATTAGTAAAGAACATAAGGCGATTCTACTCACAGGTAACCGTTAAATTGTAAGGTACCTCATCCACAATTTTCGAGGCTGCTCGACTTCTCTCTCTCGAACAATGAACTTCAGGTTGGTCTTTTATGATAGTTCTATGCATCAAACACAAATTGGAAGTTATCAACAACATGAATGACACATTTTAAGCACAACACTTTATGAATTATCATGCTTAATTCAACAAAAAAGAAAGTTGAGTAGTTCGAATATGGAGCATAACACAATTCAACTGCTTAATTCACTACTCCCTTAACCCAAACAACAAAAGGAACGGAGAAAAATAAAAAATGAAAAAGGGGAAAGAAAGCCATTGTAGAAGTAGCGGATGAGAAAATAATTGACAAGATCAAATTTTAAAATAAAATGACAGCATATGTTACCTTGATTCAGAGCGGTCGCTACCCTGCGGCACAAGAAAATTAAATATGTTAATTGATCGAGAGATGAAAGTAGTATACACTTAGGAGCAAACCAAATCAACAGACAGAAAACACGATGTTGAAACTGGACTGATTCTTGAAACACCGTGGAGAGGCTAAAATAAATGCTCAACCAAAAGACTAGAAGCTAAAAAAGTATGATCCTGCAATTGATAATAGATAGCCTACAGCAACCAAAACTTTGCCAAGGATCAACCAAAGTGCGAGATTACAAACACATAATTCAGTAAAATAAAGAACTCTTACCTGGAGTATGAAAAAAGCGTGAGATTTATTAGAATCGAGATTTTCATCACAAAATGTCAAACAAGATGAAGCAATTAATATGCAGAAAACCCACAAAGGTGGACCAAAAATTGAACAAAAAATTCTCTCTTTCAAGACTTGTTACCCACCCTTTAATGAAGCTATAAAATCCATGCCGATAAATATGACCTGGGGAGGGGGGAATCTCGATCGTCGGAGCGAGAGAAAACTTTACCTGGTTAGGGCTTGATTGAGACATAGATGGAGTGAGTTGCAGCAGCATCAACAGAAGCAAAACGCTTCGGCACAGATGCGCTTTATTCTTCGACATCTGTTCCCCCACTTCACTGCTTCTTTCCCATCTCAGGAACCATTACTTACCAGAAAAGCAAAATGTTTGAAGCCACGCTATTATTATTATTCTTGCCATCGAGACCTATTATTTTCGTTTATATAAATAATGAAATGTTTGTTTTGATTTATTAAATTTAGACTGTTTAATAATTAATAAAAATAAATAAATATATGAAAAATAATATTGTAATTTTTATATTTAATACTTTGATTGATAAAGATATGAGATGAATAGTTGATTACTATATTGATATAAAATAAATAATTGTTTAATGTATAAAATTACTGCTAAACTGAATTACATATTCCCAACAATCCACACATGTTAAAATTTTAAATTTTTTTTTTGTCATAATCAGGGTAAAGTAACCAACAATTAAACAATATCGGTTAGTATGCATCTAGTATTTACGTTTTTACTAATGTATTTACAAGAAATTTTTAAAATAAGTTCTTACAAACAAATATCCGTATTTCTGAGTATAATCTTCTTTCTCTCGTCTACCAAGATTTCAGAGGCACGAAAATTCTCTGGAAACTTTTACCGGCTCGATCAAGGAAATGTCATTGTGTTGCCTTTGGTTTGCATTTCTGCATTTTTCGTTGCATATTCGGCATAAACAAAAGCTAGAATGTTTTAGTGATATCATTAAGTTGATGTTCAACATACTGGAAGGCTTAAAAAGGAACTGATTAAACTTTCACATGGAAAAATATTGGCAAGTAAATGAAGCTTCAGCTTTAGTACCTTGAAGTAATGGTTTGCTACCTTCACCTCTCTGGAAACCAGAGACCACCTTTGGCATCTCATCTTCAAGGTTTTCAAATGCTTTGAAGCTACACAAATTCGAAAGACCGCCCCGATTATAATCCTCTGCATATAATATGGGAACATCCTCGAGCATCTTTTTCACGAGAATCTCTCTGGTTTTTTGTTTGTTTTGTCTTTGGAGGGTGTTAAGATCTTTTCTATATATATGTTAAATTAAGAGATTATAACTAGGGACTCTAATTCTTAGTGGAATTTGACGGATATAGATCGTATTACTCTAGTCATTTTGAAGCTAGTGTGTTTCCGGTTCTTGAAAAGTGTGGCACTCTTGAGGTCTGTGAATCTTTTATATTTGTTGCCTCCGGTGGTTTTGTTTTTAGTCTTGATTTGAATCTCTCTCTTAGCAAAATTAAATTCAAAGCTTCCTTTGATGTGTGTGTTAACTTTTAGAGAACGGTTGTCTAACAAAAAATCTCTTAGGGACAAAAAGATGAAAAGAAGACGAGGAAGAAAAAGATGAAAAATATTATAATACTCTTTTTTCAATGTTAACTGAAGATTAGATGATTTGTTTACTCTTAGAAAGAATTCTGAGTGATAAATTCACTCTTTCAATTCAGAAATGCACCGCATAAACAAGATTAATTTGAGGTCTTTGAACGATGGTGTTGATCATGCATGTTGTGTTTTCTTAGATTCGTATGCATGCGAGTTTAAAGTTGCATGAAGTTTTCGAGTGAATTTCGTTAACGAACTTTTGAAGTTTGGTAATCTTGTTTGTCAACTTGTCATTTTCTACCGTTTTATCCATTTTTTTCATGGCAAAAACTTGTGTGAGACAGTCTCACGAGTCGTATTTTGTTAAACGGATCTCTTATTTGGGTCATCAATGAAAAATTATTATTTTTTATGCTAAGAGTATTACTTTTTATTGTGAATATCGATAGCGTTGTGTTGAATACAATAATGTGGAGGGAAAACCGTCTCACCTTTTATTTCTTCAATCTTATTTTTGCTTGTAGCTTTACAGAGTATTTATACAAGAAGGAAAACGTGTTATTTCTCATAACACTTTATGCCTATATGTGTGTGTGTGTTAATGACTAATACTAATCAACAAATACTAACTAACACTCCCCCTCAAGATTGGTGGAGATTTAAAACACCAATCTTGGACATTAAGTATGCATGTTGATCCTTTCCCAAGCTCTTGGTGAAAATGTCCGCAAGTTAATCATTTGTACGAACATAAGAAGTTTTGAGCAGATTGGCTTGAATCTTTTCGCGTATCAAATGGCAATCGATTTCAATGTGTTTCGTCCGCTCGTGATAGAGTGGGTTGGCAGCAATGTGCATTGCTGCCATGTTATCACAATACAAAATAGCTGGTTCGGCAATGCATACTCCCATATCTCGAAGTAATCCAGTAATCCATACAATTTCACATGAAGCAGTAGCCATCGCCCTATACTCCGCTTCAGCAGATGAACGAGAAACGGTGCTTTGTTTCTTAGTCTTCCATGACACCAATGAATCTCCTAGCATTACACAATAGCCTGTTAGTGATCTTCGAGACATAGGGCATGCAGCCCAATCAGAGTCGCAGTATGCTGATAGGGAAAGAGCACTGTGAGCAGATAACAAGATATCCGAACCAGGCGTGGCTTTGAGGTACCTCACAACTCGAATAGCCGCTGCCATGTGAGATTTCTTGGGTGAATGTAGGAATTGACTGAGATTCTGCACCACATAGCAGAGATCAGGTCTAGTGACAGTGAGATATATCAACTTTCCCACAATTCACTTATACACACTGGAATCCAGCAGCAAATCATCAACATTCTTTAATGAAGTTTCTTGT
>NC_133311.1:22076513-22106099 GCF_012295235.1 Primulina huaijiensis | reverse complement strand
ATGGTAAACAATTATCATAATCTTTATATTAAAATTTTAATTAATATAAATATATCTCAACAAATAAATTATATACTCAAATATAATATATTTCATATTAATTTACAGATATATAATAAAATAATATTAATTTTATTTATTGATGTAATAGTATCATATATTAATAAAATTACAACTAAAAAATAAAGCATATATACATCTAAATATATTTTTAATATAGTGATAAAATATAATACAGTAAATATATAGTTGGAACTCGAATGTGATATTGTCGGACGATTGAAGAAACCTTAATCACCACTATTTTAGTTTTTTCGAAATCTAGTTTTGATTTGTTAATAATTCGGAAAAATTTTCAAGATGAAAGTGGTAAAATATGAAAGAAAAAAAAAAAANAAAAAAAAAAAAAAAAAAAAAAAAGGTTGCACGTGGCTGCGAGAGCACTGGCAACGATATGTGAATCTTGTTCAATGTCCCGATTTGTGTGCTTCCAACGTTTGAATATTTATGCACTTGATTTTGACATTTCTGATAAGTCTAATGGTTTTTTTATATGTAATTTTATTTAAATATATAAAAAGATATTTATTTTATTATATTTTTATCTTATATTAAAATATATTTTAGTTTTGCATATGATTTATTTATTAAGTTGCAATTTCATTAACATATAATATAGATGGAGAAAAAATATAATTTTATTAAATATTTGTTGATATATTTAAAATATATTATAGTTGAATATATATTTATTAGTTAATTAATTATAATATTTTATTATTTTACATTAAAAATATATTTTCTGATTAAAAAATAAATAAATGTGTTTGGGCTATATGTTATACCGAGTTATCCACCCCAAAACTCTAGTGTACGTGGATCGGGCCAAAATGAACATCTTTTACTGTGTGGTGTAGCACATGATATTAAAAAGTTAGTGCAATGGTCTGAAATAAAACCACCTTGGCAGAAAGTGAACTAACTAAAATCAAATTCCTTCAACTTATACCATAATATTCAAGATCCACCAGATTTAAATATCAAAATAACATAAAATCTTTAATCCGTCCAAGGGGATAGGTAACTCATTGTTGCAAATTGAAAGACGAACACAACGGAATCTCTAGATTAAATCAACTGTGAAAAACTTTGACAAAATATAAAACCAAACCAAGAGAGTAGTAAAGTCTACTTTTCCTTAGAAGTTGAAGCATCCTTCTTGTCATCGAGAGACAGAGCCCCCAACTGAGTAGTCGAGTTGATTTCATCCCATGCCTCGATCCATGTCACCATAGCATCAGCGAGCTTCTGGAAGTAGGGGTCAATCGGGCCGAGCTTCTCCTTGACAAGCTTGGAAAGCTCAATGTAACACTTTTGCACGGTGGTACAGTCCTTGGGGAGGGTAACAGATTGGAAGAATGGAATGATATCTTCTTGCCAGTATATGCCCTTGTATTCCTTTTTCAGATTGACAAATGGGTTGCTAGCTTTACTGTGCCAGATATATGGCAGACCAGTCTTCACTCCGAGACCCAAGTGGTCACAAATAACCTGCATTTTATTGTTTTCAACTTGTTCAGTACTACAAAATTAATCTTTGAATTGACCCTGTTTTTTTTATATGAAAATTTGACCCTGTTTTTGCATGGTAGGATTTTTTCTTTGTTTGAACTACATTTGTGAAGATAAGCGGGATGAGAAAATGTCCTGATTGTCAAAAACATGATATCACATATCTATGCACAAGGGGAGGCCTAGAAGCTCAAATTTGGCCAAAAACCACAACATCTTGGCACTTCATTTTCGATAACATTAAACGGGCGAATAGGGGCAAAACTTGAAATTTGTGAAGAAATACATCTTTATCGTTTTGAAGGAGGGGGATCACCTTGCTCGGTCCCCCTATACATTTACGGTTTATCCACACATAAATGGCAATGAGCAACGATTAATATATGCAACCTAAATCTCTGATCATGAGGCCGACACTTCGTCACGGTGTTAACATATAAAGTGTGGGCAGAGAGTGAAAGGAGATCATGTGAAGACACTACCTTAGTACACCAGCCAGCCCACATGTCGTCGTATCTCCCAATAGGCTGGCCATCGCCCATGAGCCCGAAATACATTGCAGGGCCAATAAGATCTCTATTGAATCCAAGATTCATACCACACATGGGAAACAAAGTGCCCTTTGGAATGGTCAAAACAGCATCGACATACCTATGTTTAAAAACCAACATCAGCGCACATGTACTTCTTTTTAGCAGTATCTAGAGACAAGATATGATACAAAAATGCAACAGTACATCAAACAACCTCGTGTTGCGTTCCCGAGGTTTAACAAGCTGAGTCGGGGCATCATAATCGGGAATGTTGAGCCAGAGTCCATGAGAAACCGCTGTTGGCACACCTTCCCGCATGCTAAAAGGGTACCCACGCACGAAATCTGCTCCTTCTCGGAATGGATCGTACAATGTGTTGAAAAACAAAGGTGTGGATGGAGTGAGCAGATTGTGAATGTGTTGAGCCAATGCATTGATGTCTTCCCCGCTTGGATCTTTGGCCACCTTTTTACATTTCAAGAAATATTGCAAAAAATTGTCAACGTTTCAGTAAATTATCATCGAGTATAATTACTGAAGGGTTGAATAAATTAGAGAACATTCAATGATCTTTGTCCACGTTTGTCCATTTCATAAATACTGGCGGAAGCAGATAATCAAGTTTTATGTAATATCGAAGTATTGAAGAAATTACATGATAAACAATATAGAATCATTCGAAAACATCACAATACCGATTAAAAAATACACGTACGTACAATTCTGGTATACTTGGTTCAGCATATTCTACGCATGAGCATGTCCAAACGTATAATACATGGAGAGTTCCCTCTCAAATAAATCTAAAAGGAATAACTTTCAAATCATATTCTCAATGACCGTTGACTTCCCAGATCCCTGAAACCCGAAAGAAAAAAATAATAATTCAAAATTTAAAAAACAAAGAACTTACAAAGCAGTCATCATCAATGGTGTAGATATACTTCTTCTTCGACACCATGAATCCGAAGCACCTGCAAGCAGAATCCTTGAAGGAGATGCAAGACGCCTTAGGGCCGAGAATCCTGTTTATATCATTCCGATTGTAGAGCTCATAGTCAAATCCCTCGGGAACCTTGATGACCTTGGTCGGATCTCCATCTTGGACTATGATTAAATGGTAGTGCTGAAAGAAGGGCCTCCACATTTCCAAGAAATCCAGGTTTCGGATGGTGGGTATCACTATATCCAACTCATCCTTCAGCGGCGGCACCACCGGCGTTGCTGGCTTCGACATGGCTGAATTATGAACTTTTTCAGAGAGAGAGAATCAGATCTTGGAGTGGTGATGGCGATGTGGTGGGGGCGTTTCGGGGGAATTTATAGAGGTGAATGAAATCCGCGCAATATGTTACGAGGAAGGGGTGACGGCATCAGAGATTATACAGAGTGGAACACATTCAAGGTCCAGTTAATACGAGGAATGAAATAAACAAAAATGCAGATTATAACTTAACTCTATACTTCTATAATCAAAAGTTCGAGCAGATGTTTTCGGTATGTTTATTCGTGAAACGAGTAAATTTATTCATATTTATAATAAAAATATTATTTTTAATATTAAAATAGATTCACATTTTTTTTCGAAAAAAAAAAAGAGAATAATATACAAATTGATTGAGTAAGTTATTGAATTAATTCAACTTACATTATAGCAAAAAGGTGGGGGTTTGGTTTGAAACGTTTAAATTGACTTTTCGGGTGTTAATTTCACATGGGGTTGCCTGTCTTCTCACGTTTCTTCTCGAGTTTTACTTGTTTTTATCATATAAAATATTCGATCGTTGATTATTATATCCGTAAAAGGGAGGGTAATGTTGTAATTTCTGGAAAAGATTGAGGTTGTGTGTTTTCATTAGTTGCTAAATATGATATATAACATAAAAGGAGTACTTAATTATTAAATTAATTTATCGTTCGCATCAATAAATTAATAATCTACTTCGGAAAAATTATATATTTAGCTATCTAATTTTATAAAAACTCGATTAGTTTCAGCCATTGCTGGTTAACATTAGGAGTAATTTTATCCATCAAATTCATATCATAATTTTATTTTTCGATATACACTAAGCAAATATCTTAATTAATTAATAATTTTCAAAATCTAAATAATATGTTAGTCAGATAATATTTATATCTATAAATAATTAAATAATCCAAAAGAAGAAAAAAAAAGAGAGGTGTCTCTAAATTAATTAACTCTCTTCCAAAACTGACGTCTCAATGGATTAAAAGCGAGCGTTTTCCATTAAATAAATAAAACGTGATCGACGACTTAAATTTTGAACCTTTAAGTTAGGCATAATTTTAAATTAAATAGCGAATTAAAATGAATATATCCCGAGAAAGTTGCGCATTAATTGAATCTTGAAGTAGATTCAATATGGTCAGAATTCTTCAAATTAACTCAAAAGGACGACAACGTACATGCATTTTCCTTTGCTTGGCAAAGCATTTACAAATTAAAATATGTGTCTTATTCTTATAAAAATAAGAATAATGCTAAAAGTACAATAAAAATATCGTAAAACGATATTTATAACAACTATATCGTGATATTTTGTTATTATTTTGTGAAATTTTGTTATATACTCTTGAAAGTCAGGGTATTCCCATTAAATATTATACTGGTTTGAATCCAACTTCGCGTGTATCATCGAGTCTTGATATAAGCTCCGTATGTACAAAGCTAGGCCACTAAATTCAATTCTAGGCTTATTAAAAACGAAACGAGTCAACTAAAAAATTTAATTATATGAGTCCGCCTAAGTTTCCAAACCAAACTGGGGAGTACTTGTGGCGAATTCAAGGGCCCGTATAGGATTATTATGAACTTCAATAATTTCAGTTGACAAATTCCTGTTTCAATGAAATTCTCGATTTTCTTTACTCGTGAAATGAGTCACTCGTACCTATATTTGACATAAAAAATAATACATTTTTATGTAAAATTGACATGTGAAACCGATCTCACATGAGTTTTGTGTTATTTTAGCCGGTGAATCTTCACTTAATTAAAATTGTTAGATTACATTTATTTATGTAGTAAGAAAAACGGGAAATTGGACTTAACTCCCCAGCCGCCGTTTTTTTTTGTGTTCAGTCCCTGGGTACTTTTTTAGTACCACATTTTCACATGAAGTGTACCACATTTCCACATGAAGTGTACCACAATTTGTATGACATAGTACCACAATTTTGTGGGTAGGGAGTGAACCCAAATAAATGTTTTGGTTGGGGATTTTTCACCAACTTCCCCTAAGAAAAAACAGATAAATTCATTTTCCTTTTAATAACTTTAGTATTGGTTCACAATTAAGAATATTTCCGATGCAGTTAAATTCGTAATTTTGTTTACTTTTTTTTTGTTGAAGTCGGGTTTTCTTTGAGATTGCTGTTTATGTTTTGAATATTTCCACAAATATAATTTCTTGAGCCATGTATTGCATAATATGATTTAAGTTTAGTTGTATTTTATAAAAGATATAATTTTTCAGATAAAGAAATTGGTAAGATTTCAAATATATATCTTATTCATGCAAAAATTAAATGAAAAATAATTTTACTGCTAGAAATGCTTGCTTTAGCGAATAAAAAGTTTTATTTAATACAAACAAATTAAATACGAAAAATATAAATAATTTTCTCAACATCTAATGAATATGTATTAAAAACAAAAGAAATTTATAAATAAATAAATAAAAACAGTGATGGTAATGCTATTGTACAAAAATAAAATTAGACCTATCAGAGAAACTTACTGATGGGCATTAATATAGCGATACTTTTTCTTTAATTTGTCCATTACACATGATTAGAGAAATATCTCAGATTCCTATTCAAGAGGCTACAAAATATTCCAGTAAATCAAACAAACATGAACAAGAATATGTTACCAGATTTATAAGAACCTCAAAGGTCACAGATATAGAATATGTCGAGAGACTCAAGAGTGCATATGACAAATTCAAGAAATACAAATAACTGAGTGAGTAAACCTCGGCGAAGTGGCAATAGCAGGCCAAATTCGGCAGGAATCCAGCTTCGGCGTGTAGGCATAAGTTTATCTGATAATCACAAACTTGTTGGTTCCATGTTTTGCCCAGTAAGAACGCAAGTCAATTGGGTTAGCAAAGTTGTAACCTTCGGTTGCTAGTTTTTCCAAAACTTTCTTGAAAGCTCCCTGGCTCATTTTCCGTCCAGCAATTCTAGCTCCTCTCCTTTTGGTGCTCATGGGTAAGGGGTACGCAGATATAGTAGTTGTGCAGCAAGCTGACTGCCATCCCCCACATCCCCATCGATAACACTGCTGAGGAGTACCAGTACAAGAGCAAACCGGTATTGGTATGCCAGATATATCCATACCAACACCATTGATCACAACATCCACATTCTTCTTGGCCACTTTTGCACGGCGAACAGAGGAATTGCCATTTACCTTTGGCACGGGACCTTTTCTTGGCTTCTTTCTTTTGGGATTTTTTGGATTAGCAGGAGCAGCCCTCTTTTTCAAAGGAGGACTAGCTTCCTTTTTAATATTCGGCTCTTCCATACCTGATTTTATATCTGTACCGGGTTGGTGTGGCATAGGCATGGACCGGTAAGTGTCAGAAGTTTCTGCAAGAATTGAGCCGCAAGAGTTTGATGGAAACATATGCAAGAACTTTTCCCGGTGATTTATCCAGCTATCTCTAACATAGTCCATGTGCGTGGCAGGAGGCTCAGTAACCACACAATCCCGAGGATGGAAAGCAGTATTAGGTGAAACCATTAAAGGATTATCGCATCCAGATAGGAAAGATTTCGTGTCTCGGTCGACCACAGAAGACATTAGCTGCAAACCTAGATGCCCTCTAAGAGGAGGTTCATAATAACCCCAATTCCTCATGCTGTCATCGTCCATAACTTCTACTGAATGAAGGAAAAGAATATCACATCCAATGACTCCTCAATCTCGTGTAAAGCACCCTCGCCTTTGCAACAATCATCAACGTCGTACTGTAACCTCGTAAACTAGAGAACCCCACTAATCACATAAATTAGCATCTAAGAATATCAAGACACCGAATTGGTAAAAGATTTGACTGACAAACAAGTCAAAGATGAATTAGCTGGGCAAGAATTGATGGAGTGAACACCTCCTCAGCATTGCACCAAATAAACAAAACTATCTTGAAATTTATTAAACCAAGAGCAGAGAAGCAAACCGTGCCAAACAAGCCAAACGAGAACACAAACCAAAACACTGAAATTGAATTTACATGTTGCCTTTGGACTGTCGCAACACTAGAATTCCCAAGCAATCAAACTCAAACTAAACGGTTCAAATTCCTAAGAAAAATTGACAATCGTTGGGAAACAAAATCATGCAAGTGTGGAGTAGAATTCAAACCGAAGCACAACCCGCATTGCAACAACGATCAAGATTCAAAATTACCCAAAACCACCCACAATTTCAAGAACTTAAACACCAGTAAGATCTGGAAAGTTCGAGGACACGAATAAATCCAAAGGAAATTCTACAAAACAACTGAGGAATCAAACGGATCTCTAATTGCTCAAAATCCCATTTCGAAAATAGCAAAAGTAATAGACTATACGCACAATTTCAACAAAAGCATCAATCTTTAGCATTTAGAACCAGATCTGAAGAAGTGTAGATGCGAACAGATCAAGAACAACACTTTAAAACAAACAAAACAGAACAAATCTTAACAATAATAGAACGGGAAACCAAAATCGAGAATCAAATCTGATAAAATGTTAAGCTTCGTGTATGGGCAATGGAAACGGAGGACAGCTAATGATAACGAAACAAAAAGTATTTCTTAAGTTTAATCAAATAATATAAATAATTAACAATATATCAAAAAAATTTATAAATAAGGAGCCGGGGTTTATACCACTTTTATTATTTTTAAATTATAATTTTTAAATTATTAATGAAATATATGAACACAAAAATTCATATGAGTCCGTCTTATAATTCAATTTTGAAAGATGAAAATTTTATTCGACTCGATTTATGAAAAACTATTAATTTTTATGTCCTATATATTATTTTTTTATTTTAAATATGGACCAAGTCGACTTGTTTCACGAAATAAATCTTTGAGATTATCTTATATGAGATATGTCTATGTACAAATATTTTTAGTTCTTATAAGTAAAAAAAATTTAAAATATATGTTTGGTTAAACATTTGTAAAACGTGTTGATTTTTTTATATAAAAAAGTGCTTTTCAAATATAATTTTTAAAGAACAATTTATATATATTTTTTCATGTTTTTATAATAAAAACTAAGTTAAATGAGAATTAAATGATTTTTATAGAATTGTTCTGCAAACAACTTCTTAATTATTTTTTTTATCTATTAAATCGTTTTTTAAAATAGTTTTCCAAATACATTTCCAACTCTAAAAATATTTTTATAAAATAGTTCAAATATTTTATAAGTAGTTTGGACGTATCAACTTTATATTTCAGAAATACTATCATTGATATATTTTCCATGATCTTGGACTTCGCTTCGTTATAAAGTTTTAAAATATTTGTAATAGTTTTTAAAATTTTTATACTATTAATTAAAAAAAAACCCAAATAAAATTCATCTGCATATCTATTGTATCTTATATCTTATTAAGTTTGAGGTACTTAGTGTAAATAACTTTTGATGTCATACATCTTATTTGGATTTTTTTCCTTTCTTTTTCTATATATTTTTTTTATTCACGTATCAAAATAGTAATATAATTTTTCATTATTTTTTATAATTATATTTTGATCATCATTTAAATATAAATCAAATTAATCATAAAAAAAATTATATAAACATAAATGTTGTATAGGCCTGCACTAAATGTAACTGTTGAATAATATGGGCCAACAAAAAATGGACCACCAACGGGCCAGCCCCAAAATTTAAGAAACGGATGGATTTTGGATATATAATATCACCCAAAAAAAAAAAACACAACAACAACGAAGTGCCAGATAATAAAAATATTTCAAAAGTCCAAAGAAAACTGAATTTTAAAATTTTAAATAAATAGTTTCAAAAAGTAAATGCCAGCCTCTTCATACACCATAGAATCACCCAAACAAACCAACAAGACATTAAATCAGGCTATAAATTTTCCTCCAAATCATATAACGACCTGGCTTAATGATTTCCAAGGACCCCATCCATCTACTCTGTGTGGTTTGGTCCCCTAAAACAAAGCTACTGCATCCGATTATCTTGGACCTCACCGAAGTGCAATGCAATTACGAAATAATACTTTCGTCTCTATCAAATATATAAATTTGTTTGCTTTTTCGCACGTGTTAATAAAACCATCAATGAAACAAGTTTACAGACAATATTCATATTTTTTCTTAACAATTTATTTAGAAAATGATTGCAAGGTTTTCATGAAGACTTGATTAATAAAAATATTATTAGTAAAAAAACAAGAATTTTAAACCACTTTATTTCAGTATTGGAGTAGGACAAGACTAAAAACAAAACCATTATTTAAAAAAAAAAAGACATACATGCTTTTCATTCCTTTTTTTTTTTATTTATTTTATTTAAAAAAAGACAAGACAGAGAATTGATATGAATCCAGCACAATTTCCCCCGTCGGCTCGAGTCTCTTGCCACAGTACTATTTCTCTCTAAAGAAACTATTTACTGCGTATGCAATCCCGTGCGAGTGTGTTCGGCCAAGAAAGCGAAGAAAGAAAAAGGAAAAGTACAAGCAGTGCAGTTGTCTCTGTTTGAACAATATATCAGAGCGACTGAGCTGTATCATCCATCCTCCACTCCATTTCAATCAACACCTGAGTAATGGGAGAGGTCTTATTGGTCCATCCGCTGTCATCTCTCCGCGCACCATTTTTATTTGAAGAACTCTGTAAACCGTTGTGTTAATGCATTGCTAACTCGTTTATTTAATTGTGCGGTGTGTGCTTCATGCAGGAAGAGAAGAAACCCGAGAAGGCCGCGAAGCCGGCGGGGGAGGGAAAGAAAGAAGGAGCCCCCAAGACTGAGGAAAATAGTAAGGATAAGATGAAATCCGAAGAACCCAAGGCGGCGGAGCAACCACAGCTGCCTCTTCCGCCGCCTCAAGAAATCATCTTGAAGGTTTACATGCATTGTGAAGGATGTGCTAGAAAAGTCCGCAGATGTCTCAAGGATTTTGAAGGTAATAATAAATGGATTGTACATTCTTTGTTTTTGCTAGTCCTTCATATTTTCACTAAAAGTCAGTTCCTTTCCCCAGACATTATTTGAAATTCGAAGCGTTTTCTTTTCTGGTCTTACGGATTTCTCTGGAAATCGGACCATTGATAAAAAATAATTATAATTCCCGTATATTTCCCGTTTCTTGGTTATTGTCACACAGATAGATTGTCACTTTGTATAATTTTTTAAAAAAATTTCTTTTGGGGGTTTCAGGAGTCGAGGATGTGATAACAGATTGTAGGACCAGTAAAGTGGTTGTGAAAGGTGAAAAAGCAGATCCACTCAAGGTCTTGGAGAGGGTTCAGAAGAAGAGCCAGAAGAGCCACCGCCAAGTGGAGCTTATTTCACCAATCCCGAAGCCACCGGTGGAAGACCACAAGAAGCCTGAAGAAATTATACCAGAGGTGGCCAAATCTGAAGAGAAGAAAAAGGAGGAAGAGGTTTGCTATTCATTTTTCCACTTAATTTGTTTTCTTTTACTTGATGGGTTATTTTTATTTTTCTTTTTCTTTTGAAGTTCATAATTTGTTGGTCGTTGGATTCATGTAATTTGTGTTCTTTTTGTTCCAGCCTCCTGCGGTCACAGTCGTGTTGGGGGTCTACATGCATTGTGAAGCTTGTGCTCAGGAAATCAAGAAACGTATTCAAAAAATAAAAGGTGCGATTTTATTTTATTTTGCTTAATAAGTGGAAAAATTAACAAATTTTTATGTTGTGTAAAGTTTTCATAAATGTTGTGCTGATTTTGCTTTGATTACCCTTTTAAGCTGTGTTTGTAAAGATCAAAGATCCTTATTCTTTACTCTTTTTGCATCTTTGAGGTAAAGGAATTTGATGATTCTATGTTATTCGTAATCAGCGGCAATCTTTATACATTTTTTTTTATATTCTAATATAATATAATATCCTTTTCATTAGATTCTGTTTCCAATTCTTTCAAACTAAGGTCAGTTCAAACTTTCTTTGTTTAATATCGTTATATTCTTCACCTATAGAATCATCGGCAACCTTGGTTCCACCGTGAATTAAGAATTGTGAATCGCATCTAACAGATTGAATGTTCTCCATGTGTAGGAGTGGAAAGTGCAGAGCCAGACCTAAAGAGCTCACAAGTGACAGTGAAAGGTGTATTTGAACCCGAAAAACTCGTAGATCACGTGTGGAAGAGAACAGGAAAACGCTCTGTGATAGCGAAAGTGGAGCCAGAGATGAAACCGGAGGAAGGGAAAGAAGTGTATAAAGCGAAGAAAGTGGAGGAAGGAGAAAAAGAGACCAAGAAAGTTGAAAAAAACGAAGAAATAGAGGAGAAAAACAGCGGTGTCGCCCGAAACTTTTTTCCAGCAGAGGCAGGAGTGGAGGAGGATTCGAAAATGGAATTCAAAAGGAATGAATTTTTCCAGAATTACCATCGGAACCAACAGGTCTATCCTCAAAGGTTTGCACAAGAATCGTACGCAGCGTATCCTCCTCCTCCTCCACAGATATTCAGTGATGAGAATCCAAATGCATGCTTTGTTATGTAAATGTTGGGAATCATTAGGGGCAGAGTGAGATTCGTGTCCTAAGCTATTGACATAATATTATGCTCTACATGTGGTCGTGTGTAATGTTTTCATGGTAGAAAAATCTAATTGGGGCGTGTGGAATTTTGCAAGGCATGGTTCCTTTCAGGCTTTTCCCATATTTGTCGCATACTATGAATAATATTATTTTAAATTTGTGTGGTATATATTTAAGTTTTGGCAGAGTACCTTATTTTTTGTCTGTCTTGATATGAGCCTGGTTGCTATGTAAAGACATCTCTTTTTCGTCCTTTACTGATGGAAATGGTGGAGATAGCACGTGATCAACGAAACATGCCAAGATGGGTCAACTGAGTGCTGTTGATCATGAGAAGTTTTAACTTTGTGTTACGCTTTTTTAACGATAATTTCGATTTCAAATGATATAAATTTTGGATGCTTTCAACCTCTGTCATAAGCTAAGCTGAACATGGACCTCAACTTTGGCGTTCTTGAATCGGTCAATACTAGAACAACATTCGTAATATGAGATTTAGTGTTCGAACAAGGGAACAATTAATACAATGCAAATGGCATGCAAGGTGGAAGTCCAAACCAACTTCTTTTTTGTAAAATTTTAATTTACACGACATAGTTTTTATCATATCAAAATATCAAAGACAATTTATTTGATCGATCAATTAATTGTTTTATCTATTAACTTGCTCTATTTTAGAAAAAAATTATTAATTTCTCTTCTTAACAATGACTTGACATCAAACATCTTGACGATCAACAATCCAATAAAAAAAATTAAAATCGAAAAAAAATTCCAAATGGTTGGATTTAACCTAAAATCATGTTTTAATTGAATCATCGTTCCACACTTGCACAAAATTTCTATGAGATAGTCTTACTTGTTAATTTTAGAAGAAAGATTTTGGTCTCGACCCAATCAATAAAAAAAGTTAATTTTTACGTAAAAAAATGTTACGTTGGATCATAGATATAAACAACCGTTTCATAGAGACATATTCTCCACAGTTTTGTCATTCTTCTAAAAATTTGATATTTTGAAACTACTAAGTTTGGAAGAAACATCATTTTTCTTTAAAAATTTGTTATTCGACCATTGACATGTGATTACACTTGATATGTGATGAAAGAACCACCTAAAAATTTCCCTAAAAAATTTAAATCAACTTCCTCGCTCACTACCTTGGATCCCCAAAGTTCTCCGAAACTGCTCGTCTCCGACCGAACATGAAATCCATCGACCAACCAGCAGATGATGGATAGAATGCGTTGATAAATCTTCGCGAGGGAGCCCTATGGATCTGTTCTGTACTGTTTTTCACCGACATGCTATGACGTAAAGATCTTGATGGCTTGGGATCGAAAATCGAGAAATGGAACGAGGTGTCGGATGCACCAAAAGATACGGGTCCATATGCATCAAAACGCCGGCCAACGGCTCCATCCTGATGTGGTGGTGGGAATTTTTCACTCTTACTTTTGGCCTTGATATCTGACATCATTCTCAAACTCTGCAAAAATATCTCACAAATAAATTTTCCAACTATAATTGTTATAGCGCACAATCAATTTCGTCCAACTCTTACAAGAACAACGAGGCTTAATTGGAGGATACGTATGATTTATTGTATAAAAATGCTTCTTCACATTTTTCTCTTCGATTGCTCTTTCCCCAAAGGAAAAAGGAAAAAATTATATAATAAAATGGTACTTTCTTGACTTACATCTATATTTGATTGAAGTTCTGCATTGGCTTCTGGAGCTGGAACTGCACGGCTAAACTTATCACGAACTCTTGGCTTTCTGTTACCATCTATAGCAATAGGTTTCCCTTCCAAACCACGTAGTCTTCACAAGAAAACATGATTATGTTAGCAAATGTTTATTGATTGAAAGAAAGAAAGAAAGATGAGAGAGGCACCTTCTTGCTTCTTCATCTTTGAGTTTTATGTCCATTTCCTTGCTCGGCGGAAACTTTGGCAAGCTTGATGGCTCACAGGCGTAGGGTTCAGTGGTGAAGAACTAGATGTAGAAATAAAACATCAACTTTTGAGTTGGATTAAGCCTGAAAGTAAAAAACGTTCATGTAAATATTTACCGCGCTATTCAAGGCTTCAGTGGCGGTGCCTCGTTCATCAGGATCAATCTCTAGAAGGGTTTGTACCAGAGCAAGAGAAGATGGAAGGAAATCCTTATAATTCTCTGCTATGCAACGTTTATACGGATGCTGAGGTTTATAAAGAGTTGCATTGGGGAGCCGGGATTTCTTCCAGTAATCGTCAGTTGGAGAACCACATAGTTTAAATATCTTATGGAGTTGCTCGACCTATCGGCAAAAAAGGGGTCAAACAAATCAATATGTAGGATTTTTTATGCACCGAGTCTACGTGAAAAGAATGGATGCATGATCTTTTGGAAATTAAAATCTGCGCAAGGGACAGACAGACTATGGTTGATTTTAGAGGAGCGAGAGACATTTCACTGTATTGGTTTGTACCAATTATTTGTAATGCTCAAATGCAATGTTTCAGATGTTGCACCACACCGAACACGGTATGATTGATGCTACCAATATTCTGAAAAATATTATATCATACAAAATAATTATTTATTTCCGCCTCGATTATCCAGCACACCCTGTTTTTTCCAGTTGTATCAATAGGAAGTTAAGTGTAACTGTCCACAAATAAACAGAAACAAAAGTACCTCAGTACGTCCCCGTAATATTGGCTTCCCAGCAAGCAACTCGGCCAGAATGCAGCCAGCACTCCACAAATCAACACCAACCCCATAATAATTGGCACCAAGCAGAAGTTCAGGAGGACGATACCATAATGTTACAACACGACTTGTCATTGGTTTCTTACGTTCTGGGTCAAAGAAAGAGGCTAACCCAAAATCCGCTATTTTAAGGTTTCCTTCGTTGTCAATTAGCAAATTTGAGCATTTAATATCACGATGTAGGACACCCTTGCTGTGGCAATGCTCTAGACCAGAAAGTAGTTGCTTCATAAAGCATTTAACCTGTATCAGGGAACAAAAGAAACTTTACATGAGAAACTTAAATACGACCAAGTGTCATATATATTCTATGAAAGATTCTCCCAATAAGAAAAATGGACATATAAAGCAAGCTGCGCATGTGCAATGGTAAGTTTTGAGGCAATTCTCATGAGAATCGACAAATCCATTAGACAAAAAGGAACGTTCAGAATTTATAGATGAAACAGAAGATAGAGACAACAAGCACTTTGCACTATATTTATCACATGGACCGAGAAAACAATGTCATAAATCCAACGTCAAAATGAAGATTTTGAAAACTCAGACATTCATTAGACACCAAGATCAATGTCGATTAATTGCTTCTCTTTTTCGTTGTCTTTTCTAGAAAAAAAAAAGTCAGCTAATAATAAAAATCACGAGAATTGAACATCATCTTCAATAAAGATTAACATTCATGTAAAATGCTTAACAAACCACTAGAAAACAATAGCCTCGGATATCCAAGCCTCTAGGACTTGGGATCAATAACCACCAAGATCAATCGATGTTCAAAGCATCCAAAGAGCACAATGTGCAAAGTAGAAGATCCCTAACTGCTAGTCAACCTTTTAAGAAACAGCATACTGATTGAATCGATGAAACAAAATAATAAATTAAAAAATGGATTATTTTTGTTTCCTTCCGAACTTCATCACCTGGGGCTCGGTGAACTTGACACTTTGGACAGCAGCCAGGCCTGTAAGATCATGCTCCATGTACTCAAAAACAAGGTAAAGACTACAAGACATTCTGGAAATAACCAAACCCTCAAGCTTAATGACATTGGGGTGATTCAGGCTCATCAGCACAAGTATCTCTCTCGCCATGAACCGGACAGCTTCTGGTTCCAAGTTGTCAAACCTTACTTTCTTTAATGCCACAACTTTCCCAGTGATCAAGTCCCGAGCTTTATAAACATTGCTATAAGTCCCTTGCCCAATCTGCACGACAGAAACATAATCTGATGATAAAGTGTTCAGTAAGATTTTCCTATCACGCCATGAGTCTATGTTAAGAGGACGCGACAGAGCTGCTCTGGACTACTACTCATAAACCCTCTCTCGTTCTTGGCAGTAGCTTCAAAAAGTTAAGTTCAGTTGGTGCCCCTTAGATAATAGAGGATTATGAGCCTGACTCTGAAGAACTGAAATTAAGATTAAAAAAACTATTCAACTGCCAACCCGACTTAACCAAAAAACCAACAGATCTTAAATAGTTTTTGACAAATTCAGAACGAAATATTAGACCTCCGAGATGGTGTTATACCTTAGTCATAAGAAGGTAAAATTATAAAAAATTTGGTATATACTTTACAACTCCCCTCTCCTCTCACCAAAGTCATTCCATTAGAATGCATGCATCTAGGTAGTGTGGCTTTCTAACAAAGAATTATAGTGTTCTCTAACATTCATGCGGAACTAAGCGTTGCAGCACACAAAACTCAAAGAACTGACCAATGGCCATCAGGTAGGCCCAGCAAAATAGCCAAACATTAAAAATCAAATTTTATTTAAATTTTATGCGGGCAATTACCTTGTCAAGTTTCTCAAAGGTGTTGGCACGGCGGGGTTTCCAGTTATCAATGACAGTGCCAACTGCGTCCTTCAGCCAAGCTGGCCACCCTTCTCCAGCACCGCGCACACCTCTTCTCAGCCTGAACTCAACCGCCGGCGCCGGCTCTGAAACGGGAATCACTTCTATCTTTTTCTCCACCTCCTTCTGTCCACTTTCCGCAACGACATCGTTCTGCGCCTTAACGGCGTCCGCCGCCTCTGTATCCCGACTTGCATCATTTCTCTGCTCCTGAAGAGAACTCCGGTCAACCTCTCTTTTCCCGGCAACCCTTTTGCCAAGAACACACCCCATAACACAGAGTTATCTCAACTCATTATCCGAAAGTAACTTCAGCGCACCCCGTTCCATTCATGAAGAAAAACAAAAAACACGCGCATACACACACCAAAAAGATCAGAGTTGGAAAAATAATCTTTTGCTCTCGAAGCAAATTTCAGCTGCTCATTTCATTTATTGTAGAAGTAGAAGAACACCACAAAAATTCGGGGAAAAAAAGAATCTTTTTTTAAGCAGTTAGAAACAACGCCGCATTTATTGCTCACTCTGCAGTTTGCGCTGATGCAAATAAGGTGCGATAAAATAAATTTTCAAAAAAGACAAGAAAACAGAAGAAGAAAAACTCGGAGTAGTCTATTCATTCATGAACACGAAAAACCAGCTAGATGAGTAAAAACGATTAAAAAATACAGAAACGACCAATTGTGTAATCGTATGTAAACGTGCATTTAATGCTCCATTGGAAGTTTGCGTGTGAGTTTGTGAAAGAAAATTAATGTCCCGGAAAATAAAAATTCCATTTACTTATGTGAAGTTACTGCAATACATTGATACATTGCGCCCGGGTGGAGAGAAAAGTTCAAAGGCTGTTCTTTTGGTGGGGGGGTGGGGGCGGGCATATGTAATATCCCAAAAGATCAGGTCTCTCAAGAAAAAATATTTGGCCTTTTCTGGATTAACTGATATTGGTCTATAATTTGTATTTTAGTAATATTGGTTGAATGAATTTTAAATAAGTTAATAAAATTATATTTTTATCATTAATAAATAAAGATATTAAATATATTATTGTAATTGTGTATTCAATTATTTGATTGATGTATGATAAATAATTGATAATTTGATTGATGTGAGATAAATAATCAATAAATAAATTTACAATCAAACATCTTCTAAAATAATTCAGTCTCATATTAACAACTAAACACTACTTTATTATATTATTAAAATTGAAGAGCTCATATTTAAAATATCTGAGTTTTGCTTCAATGTATCTTTTTTTATAAGCCCGAAATATTCATCTTGTCGAACTATAAAAATCTTTCTTGTTTAATAAAAATAACATCAAAATCTAGTTTTGCAAATTTGTTCCAGAGTAGGTCTCTTGTGAGACGGTCTCACGAACTTTTATCTGTGAGACCGGTCAACGCTACCTATATTCACAATAAAAAGTCATATTCTTAGCATAAAAAGTAATATTTTTTTATGGATGATCCAAATAAGATATTTGTCTCACAAAATACGACTCGTGGGCCCGTTTCACACAATTTTTTGCTTTTGTTCCGATACATATCCTAATAGATTTTTTTATCTTTATTTATATTTTTAAATTTTTATATCAAAATTCACACCTAGCATAAAAATTAATATAAAAAACCATTTTAAAACTTTTTAATTTTTTTATAATCTTTAGATTTTTAAAACAAAAATAATTTAATAGAAAAAAATTTAACATATATGTATGCATATCATGTATCAAGAGACATTATTGATTATTTTATTAATTAAATTTTACTTTTTCTGTTTTTGAGATTGAAAAATGAAATTTATGTAAAAAAAATATTTTTAAAAAGTACAAAAATCAGAAAATTTAAAATTTAATTTCTTTTTTTTATTTTTTTCAAAACTTATTTAAAAATAAAATAAAAATAATTTTTTAACAATATTATTTATAAACTATGCAAACAAATAACATGTGCATAGAGACACTGGTATATAACCTACTTGATCTGTCAATACAACAACAAATTAAATTTACATATATAGCTCTCTACATTTTCAAAATAATAATATCACTACAGTTAAAAGAGTAAAAAAATGAGGAATCTTTCGCACGACAGAATTTGCCTTTCTCAAAATAACTAAATAATTAATAGTATTTCATCTTTAAAAAAATATTAATTAAAAAATAAATTTAAAAACTAAAAAAAAAATAATACAAATAATTTAAGAGCCGCTCAGAAGAAATTAAATTCCACCTACCTCGCCCGACACTATTTAAGAGACTTTGTTGCTTCGTCGAAAATTAGTGCAACGGGCGATTTAAGCTAGTAATAATTAGTAAAATACCACTTGAAATCTCTTGTTCGAAATCATTGTTCCAAATTTTTTAAAAAATATTTTATTGTTTTTAAAATTTAATATATTATTCCTTTTTTCTTTTGATAATGATGATATTATATTTCGTATACATGTTACTTATAAATGAACGACACAAATCTAAGTGTAAATTTAAATAATTCATAGTTATAAAAATCCAAATATCAGAAAATTAAATTACTTTTTGTATAAAAAAGTTACACGACAGATTCAAATAAGTTGGAAAAAAATTACATAATTAATATAGAGTTGATGATCGCCCTAACGAATCATTTTCCCTCCCATGCACCATTAAATACGTGTGATTAATTCATCAATAAAATAACTTATATATAATGAAACATGATTTTAAAAATAATAATTTTATGCACTTGTTCAGAATTAATATATATATTTGTAAAGTTTAGATGATACTTAATTATTGGTTACAGATTGGGCGTTGACAGATAAGAGAATGGAAAAGGACATTGCATAGAATTGTAGTGCCGAGTGCTCATATTGTCCCCTTTAATCATTCGGTGCGCATTCATAGCAATGACCAAAGGAACCGATATTCACTTTTCATTTGTTTATATATATCCAAATTTGTAGCTTAGATTTTTGAAAATCTAGTCAAAGAAAACTTGTATTAGTTGAAAATCAAGCAATAGTGGGGTCAATAATTAATTCATTCTCTAAAACATTCAATTAACTTTATCCGATGAGACTCAAATAAATATATATAGGAAAAATATGAATTCCAACTCGAGATATTGTCTTAAATTTGAGATTTTTAATGTCAGATAAACCACAAGTGATCATCGAAAAATCAATACATACAAGTGGGGAGATAGAGTCTTTGTGTCATGAGACGCAGCATCGGCGGTCGACTCTTGCCCACGGAACCTGTAGTTAAACTGACAGTTTCCGATTCTTTGAATTGCGGCCACACCAATATTAATGTAAATAAATTTCTTCGAGTTAAGTATGAACATTAATCTCCAAACTCGAACATAACTAGTTCGAATTAATCATAATATATCAGATCGAGATCGCTTTGGAATAAAGAAAACGCGCAACCAAATAGTTGTCTCTCGATGTTACATAAGTGTTTTGCCTCAAAAGTGGAATCCAAAGTTGTCGGCATCAAGACTCCAAGACAATTAAAAGCATAATAAGATGCATGATCAATACAATTGGTTAGTTCGGGGATCTTGCTTATATCAATTTGATGTAGATATATCAAATATGTACGTACACAATTATATATATCTCACTTTCAACAAGTGGGAAAAAAACAACTAAATAAATATTAAAAGATAAAATCTCAATAGACAATTCTCGGAGAAAGAAGTTTGAAAGACATTGTGTTGGCTAAAGAAGAGGATGTAAATAAAGATACAATTCCATTAAGTTTCTTACCTTGGTCACTAAACGCCACTTCATACATCAATTAATACTAGTAAATTCTTGCATGCAACATGTACCCATAATTAGTATAAGTAGGTCTTTGGTGAGATGGTTTCACATATTTTTATTCGTGAGACAGATCAATCATGTTCGTATTTACTATAAAAGTATTTTTTTTACTTTTTCAAAGATGACCCAAATAAAATATATGTCTCATAAAATTGACCGGTTAAACTATGTTACAAAAGTTTTTGTGAATTAAAATTTAATATAATAATGGCACTAAGATAATATATAGACTCGATAATTAAAAAAAATGTCTCATTTTTGTGTGGATGAAAATGAAGCAATCGGAAGTATAAAGGGATCATGTCTATATACATATATCATATCTTCATTCTAAAACTCTTTCGATACAAAGCTATATTTAGAGCCACGACTTCCCATCCCCCGCTTACAATATTAAGAATTGACAGCACAAAATAACATTTAAAAAAAAAACATTTCCTAAACATTTTTTATTTTTTAAAAATAAATAAAATATTATGAATTATGAAGAATTTGTTATAAAATTTTTATTTATTTATGAAGTTAAAAGATTGATGATAATAATAATAATAATTATTATTATAATCGAAATCACCATGAAACAAAACAGAATATAATCATACAGTAGATAAAAAATTCTTGGATGTTCTCATACATTGTAATGGGAAAAATTCCCAGGTGCGTGCCCGTTGGATTAATAGTTTGATTTGATTCTCCGAGATTTAGTCTTTCTGATTTTTCCTGGCGTTGATTCATTAGCTCCGGTTGCGTTTTAGACTTTATTTACTGGGTTGAATTCGTGGTCCTTTTGGTGCTGTATGAAATGTGTAGGTATGTGCAGAATATTGATTGATTTCGTGAAAGATTAATTATCGATATTTCTGGGTACTTTCAATTTCATTCTAAGATTTTTTTGGGTGCTTTTCATTTTAATTTACTTCTGTTTCAGAGTCATTAGAAGTCAAGATCATTTATCCGTTAATTTCCCGAGAGGTTATTTCCTTGTATTTTCTTCTTCTTTTTTCTTTTTTTTTTTTTGGAAATTATTGTACTCTATCCAGAACATGGGCTAGCATTTCATTTATGCATGATCAATGTTTTGTTCCGCCTATTTACTTAATCTAATTCGTCTGGAGAGAGGACTAGTTTGGGATGCTGATTATGAAACCAATTTTCTGATTTCTTTTCCAAATACATTTGATATGCAGTTCCACTGTATTACTGCCAAAAATTGATTTGTTTCGCTATTTTCAGGATAGAATGTGATATCGCTTCCCGAATCAATGACTCCTCGCTTTTCCTTTTTGTGGCAGTGAAGAACATGCTTATCATGTAACTGGCTCTGCTTCATTGGTTACTCTGCATTTGAGATTGGATTATAGATTGTTATGCATTGTATTTCATATATTCATATCGGGTTGTCCATGATAAATTCTAAAATTCTGTTGGGTGCATTACTTGAATGATTAAGTTGGGTATTTTTAGCTCCCATTAGCCGATGTTCTATAGGAACTACATAATGTTGTCTGTTGGGGAATTGCAAGATTATAACCAGCAACGTAATGTGGTAGATTAAGTAAGATCGTCTGAGGTAGCGAGAAAAAGTACAAATTATTAGCTGAGTTGGTCATGGGCTTGCCTCAAGTTCCGTCTTGTAAGATCGTTGAAGAAGTGTCAACATCAGTAAGCACAGTCATGGATATACCGGCTCGATTTGTTGGTGTAAGTGGCCGTGATATGAGTGGAATGCACGTCGGGAACTTGAGTAATAGGATGCCAGGGGATTCTTCAAGCACCTCTTCTTTAAGGGAACATGGGAAGGATTCTGATATTGTTACGTTGCGTAAGGGTGGTACATCCAATACACACATGTTGAGAATTGAATCAACCAAAAACTGTTGCTTACATCAGGACAGCGGAAAGTTCATGCAAACTCCCATTTCTAGGATTGTGGGTTTTAAATCAAATGCATTAATTAACCAAACCAATCAGTTGGAAGACACACAGTTAGATAATGGTTATTTGTCATCTAGAATTAGCTCTTCTTGTGATGCAACCGATTCCTCAAGTTCCATGGTCAGGAAACGGCTGTTGTCACCTTTGAATGGAATACTTTTACCTGATAGGTTCAATGGTGAACCTCTAGAAATTGGGAAATCAATTTTTCATAGTCCTCCCCACTTTAGAGGTGGTGATTATAATCTGACTCTGATGGAGAATAAAAAAGCTCACTTAAGCAACTTAGACTATGATAGTCCTCTGATATGGTTGACATCTAACTTTTCAAGAACCAGTATGGTACATGAAGAGGAGTGCGAAAGGAACTCTAGTATTATCACAGATGGGCCTCTTCTTGAGAACCATGAATTTCGATCTCAAATTCTATCATCATCTCTTCATGGGTTTGGATGCTATAGAAAATCGATTGAAACACATTCCAATAGCGAAAGAATAGATATACCCCACGAATGTGTTACCTCTTCGCAGTTGTCTTTGTCGCCTCTTGGACCTAGATATCGTGGAAGGATGAGAAATTCCAGAGGTTGTGGTGATCCTAAGAAAGAGCTTTTCGAGAGCTATATAACCTTCAAGGATATGGAACAATCTCTTGAAGGAACCATCTCAAGTGTTTTATCATCTCATAAAGATGAGAATGGTGTATTGCCAAGCAACATTCTTGAGGAAGTTTTTCCAATGAACTTTGACCAAATTACTACTGATAGCATGACAGTCATACCAGGACAGAGCCCGAAACATGCAACTTTGAATGCCAAACCAGGCAGAAGTCTAGGAGAACTATCAGTTCGAAGGTCCTTGGTGGGTTCATTTGAGGAGTCACTGTTATCTGGTCGATTAGCTTCTGGGATTGTGAGACAGGTGAATTACTTGTTTAAATTATTATGTACATACATTTATTAATATTTGAATGTGTTGTAATTATCAAAATCTGAGCACTTCACTCACTACTTTTAACATATTGCACGCCACATGCAGAAATTAGATGGTTTCCTTGCCGTTCTAAATATTACTGGAGGACGTTTTTCATCTCATCCACAGAAGCTTCCATTTGCAGTTACAAGTGTGGATGGAGATAATTACTTATTGTACTGCTCCTCAATAGATCTTGCAGGCGGCCGTTTACCATCTAATGAATGTGAAGGCCCAAAGTTAAAGAGAAGTCTCAGTGTTAACAGCTCCTCCAATGAAACACGTCTGAGAATACCCATGAAAGGCCGCTTACAGTTGGTATTATCTCTTTAACATAATTGATTATGTTTGTTAGTGTTACTTCGATGTCATCTTAACAATGTTTCTAGTGCAGTGGAATGATTATTGGAACTATTAAAGTGAAAATTTGTGAATAGTGAAGGCTATCATGAGAATAAGGCATGCATGACCCTTTTGTAAACTACAAAAAGACTATTCATTGTGCTCCAGCCCTTTATAATTTCGTTAGCTTATAATTAATTTTTTAGAATAAGGAGATTACATTTCCCTATATTTATTCCACGAGAGGAGTTTATCTTGTTTTAGTGATGGTTTCCTTGGTAAAATGTTTGTATACCTGGTGCAATCTTGCGGCGATAGAAAGTCCTTTGTTGGAGTTCTTGTAAACAGAACCCACTTGAAACTGGTGAATGATGGGCGTAGGGTCCAAAAGGTGTCTGATTAATTTTTTAATGCAGACTAGAATAGTTTATTTTATAAGCTCTGGATGTAACATGCCATCATTCCCAATAATTTTTGAAGAGTCTGAACAACATAAATGGAATTCCCAATCCCCTGCCATTTATCAGCTGTGAATGGAGTTTCTCCAAACAGTAAGTGTCATTTGTTCTCAGAATTCAATCGACCAACTCCCTAGTCGTAGACATGTATTTCCCCTCATTGCATTAAAGTGGGTGAAAATTTATGCACATTTTCAACAAATGTTACCGTACAACCTTCCTGAAAGGATGTAAATCATGTTAATTACTTGCATTCACTCGAGCTTTCTCGGTGTCTATGGGAAGCCAAAGGGACTGTGATTGTTGGACTCTTGGCCTAAGTAAGTACAAAAAAAAAATGTCTTCGTTTTTTGTGTTTTCCAAGTGATTTACAGGTTGGTGACTTTAAGATCAAATATCATATCCATTCCCTCCCGAAGAAGAATGTCTATGCTTATGACTTTGCTGTGACTTAGAGACTTGTCCTAATTATTTTGTAACTTATTATCATGTCACTGATGCTAAAATATTTTGAAAAGTTTGTTAAACACCCAGTATAAATGATATGGAAATCTGTTAAGGTGATTTTTCAAATCTAAAAATATGATTTCTCGAACACAGGTCCTCAGCAATCCAGAAAGAACTCCAATCCATACATTCCTCTGTAACTATGATTTGAGTGATATGCCAGCTGGCACAAAGGTGGGTCTGAATGTTATGATCTAAAACAACATAGAAAGAATGTTATGATCTAAAACAACATAGAAATCTTTTTCTTTTCTAACTTGTTGAATTCTTCAACAATCGTATGTCAATCATAAGTCAATTATTCTCATTCTTTCAAATTTATAGACATTTCTTCGCCAAAAGTCTACTTTAGCTGTGGATAGAGGCCAACAGAAAGACTCTGGTCTGAGAAATGAGGGCACACTTCCTTCGATATCAAAATCAGGTGTTGATTCTTTACTAGATTGTTGAGGTCTTTGGAGTTAAAATTCTTAGGATATTTGGTATTGACAATTGAATAAATACTAATGGCATGGATGATAATCTATTATTAATCTGTTGATAAGAGCGGATTTCTGTGTAACCCTTCAAAGGCTAATAAAATCAGTGCAGGTTCTGGTGTTCTCCGACATATACTACATCTTCGTTTTTTGTGCCCCCGCCGAAAGAAATACTCAAGGGATGCACAAAAATGCAAATCTGGACCATCCTCTTATCCTGCTAGGAACAGTATTGACATTGAAGGAGACCGGCGTTTCTACTTGTATAATGATATGAAAGTGGTGTTCCCACAACGACATTCAGACTCTGATGAGGGCAAGGTAATGCCTTTTAGTGTTTACTGGATAAGATTCTTAACATAGAAGCATGAAATTCGTTTGTGTAAATGTACTCAAGGACGGAGTTATGAATTTAGGTAAGGGGTCACTGAACATATTTTTATTGGATGCGAGTGTGTTTTTAGAAAATTTGTACATGAAACTTGAAATTCTTTTATTTGTAATAAACTGCCTGTAGTACCCCCTCGTTGGATCCGCTTCGAGAGTTGATGTTTCCTTAGTTGACGGGATTTAGTTATAAATTCTTGCTTTGGCATCCATTCTTTGTTCTTGATAGACTACTTGGCAGCGAGCCTATTTGGTTGAATTGTGTCATGAATTTATCTTAATTTGCTTTGATGATGCAGTTACAAGTGGAATATCATTATCCCTCAAATCCGAAGTATTTCGACATCGATCGGTGAGACACATTGGTGGATCATCTCAAATTGGTTCGTTTGTACAGTTCAATAGATGCACTTCTGTCTCACATGTAAATACATGCTCCTCATCTGGCTTTCATCATGCTGTAATAATTTGTACATGTTAATAATTATTCTGGAAAAAAAAAAGGAAATAAAGGAAACAACTTATAAAAAATAATTAATGGAATTATCTGCGGATGGGTGAGATTCTTACATCATCGTCTATTATATATGGCAAACCCCAACATATTTCAGAATATACCATATAAAAATTAGTGCATTTAAAAAGAAAATGATGCTGTATTTAATCAAGTTGAAGATGATAGAAAACTCAATCATTAAACCAAACTTTCGTATGAATGTATTAGCACTATATTCAAAAGATTTAATAGTGACCGTGTGAGAAATATAAAATAGGGATAAACTCTCGCAAGTAATTCCCTATAAAAGGGAGTATATATTATGTCAAAACTAAAATATTTTTAACTCAGCTGGCCAAAAACTATACAACATAGGTAATTCGTTACCAACTTTACTTTAGCTGGATGTAAAGTTCAAAATAAAACTTGTGATTGATTTATTACAACACTTCATATATACAAATTAGCCCTGCTTGATATTTGAAATTAGTCTTTAATCTGGCATTCAAAAACTCATAATAATCTTAAATTATGATGATATGGACAAAATCCCAGCTACTAAAACTCAAAAAATCTTCATGATATCCAAAATATTACTCAGAATTTTGGCTATAGCAGCAACCGAAATCCCAGCTACTCATGATATCCCAAATATTACTCAGAATTTTGGCTATAACAGCAACCGTTGCTGCTGCTGCGTGTATTGTTCTCACAAGCAAGCAAACTGTTGTGGTTTATGTGTTTCAAGTCGATGCGCATTATAGCTATATTCCCGTTTTCAAGTTAGAACCATATCCAATTTTTGATACTATAACCAAGATATTTTATGACGAGTTGATGATTTTCTTGCAAAATTGCATAGCATGTGCCTGTTCTGTTGTATCTCTGTTCGCAATTTTTATCTTTGTAAACAAGGCGGTGAATATGAAAAATTACTGTACAATTTCACACACACGCATACGATCATTAACGTATATGCAGTAGTTATAATAAAGAATTACTGTACAATTTCACAGACGATCACATGTTTGAAAAAAAAAAAGATGGATAAATGAAGTGTTTTGAAAGTTGTGATCACAGATTGTTCGTTGTTCCAAAAAAATTAGAAAAAATTAAGAATTTTTATTTAATGAAATTCAATATGTTGGGTTCTACGTATTAAATAAATAAGAGACGAAACGAAACTTAACTTTAGTAAATAAAACAAAAAATATGTATTTATATTTATATTGGTTAAGTGAATCATCGAGTGGGATAAAATTAAATAATCTCTAAAGTTCCACAGCAGAAATATATGAATATAATAGATTTATACATAATAGATTAAGTGCACAAATATAATAAAGAATTCCACGGTCAACCAATGCACCAAATGGGACATATAAAATGAATAAATTTCCAGAGCAGAAGAAGACTCGAACATAGAGTTCGAGATTTGTTTCCGAATGAATGATCATGCAAAAAATACCAAAAAATGATGCATCGGATATATAGCAAACAAGATTGTCAATCAATATCATATGGGTTCCTATATTGTGAGACGGCCGAGTCCGACACTTTTTGGCATAGAAAGTAACTTTTCATGTATCAGTTGTAAAAAGGTAAGGAATACAGCAAAGCATGAGCTAAAACTGATGCGATTCACTAAAAACAATTGCATTTTGGTAGAAAAACAAAAGTCTGTACCCTCGAGTTAGCTCACCAAACCAAGAAATTTAACATCAAACAATATTTCATCAATAATTAGTCTATAAACACTTGTTTTTCTACTGCAAATTCTAACAAATTTATAAACAATACAGAAACTGACAGAATCAAAATTAAAAAGATAAAAGAATTAGCAAACTATTGTACATACAGATTAACAGTATTGATCCACTGACTTGTCATTTTGGTCTATGGATCCTTCAATATGCTAGTTTCTCCGATCATCGTTAAATTCAATGCTTTGCAAAGACTCCCCATAGCTTGCCACGGCCAAGACTGTCGACCAGACTCTTAGCACCTTCAACATCCAAATCAACAAGTTTCTGCAAATAATCGCCAGCACGGGCCGCCACCATTTGTTTCCGGCATTTCTTTGAATGCACAAGCGATGCTAATGTAGAAAGAAGAAACTTTTTATCCAAATTTTGAACTGAAGGATCCAAGAGTATAACCACCGAGACAATCCCTTTTTCCTCCTTCCTTAAAATCTTCCTATTTCCGGCATAATTCATCAATGTCGATAGTGCCTTTGCCGCAGCCTCTTTCTCCTCAACCGCCTTACCATCCAACATTTTAACCAGGGGTGCAATGCATCCTATTTCTCCCAATTCCTTTTTTGTTTTACTAGAGTAAGCCAAATCGTACACAGCTTTTGCAGCTGCAATTCTCACCCTCATCGCCCCAAAACTCAGCGCTCCAACTACGAGGTTCAGAAAACCATTTGCAGCAAGGAATTCGGCGATATTAGAACATGATGCCAGTGTCCTTACAAACTGAACAACCACTTCAAGATTCTGGGCTGTGGGAGCAGAATCCAATAAAATTTTCAGGTTCTCGATCCCAACTTCCCTTGCAACAAACAGCTTCAGATCATCATCTCCGGAGACCAAATTACATAAACATCCAATTGAATTTTCCAGGGCTAAAGCAGTACCGGAGTTACACAACGCTAACAAGGTCAAGACAGCATTTTCCTCGACAAAGTTCTCTTTAATTTCCGTGAAAACAGATAAATTACGCAAAACCACGGCTGCCACAGCCTGCGAAATTAGCGTCCCTTCTCGACAAATTTCCAACAGAGACGAAATCCCTCCTCTGGACCCAATAGCCCTCGCATTCTCCTTCGAATTACTCAAAGCTATAAGGGCAATGCATGACTTCTCTTTCGCGAAAATGCTTCCGGATTCGAGAACCCGCAGCAAATTATTCAACAGGACCAAACCCTCGGCCAACAAAACATGCTTGCTCGAGTCCACGGTCGAGATTTTAGCGATAGCAGTCACAGCTCTTTCCTTTATTTCAGAAGAAGAGCTGGAATCCAGTAACCTTACCAGCACAGGAACTATGCCTTGCGCCACCGCAATCATAACATTTTTATCGTCTTCCTGCAATAGCCCGAGAAGCAAATCAAGTGTCGAGTTCTTTGACTCGGTGGACCCGATCTGAAGTCGGGTCGTCAAGTTCTTTGCCTCGGCACGAACAGACTCCCGTCGACTTGAGTCGACAACAGACATTGAACTCGAGACACTTTTCCTATGCTCGGAAGCTAAAAAATTACCACTCCTGACAAGCACTCCGAGGTCATTGATATGTGCATCGAGTTTCGCCGACAAGGAGTCGATATCATTCTGGGTCTTCAGCTTCCCCCCCTGCAGTGTGGATTCGTGGCAAAGCGAAGAGAGAAAAGCCGCGGCGGAGCAGGTGGCGGAGAGGGATTGGAGGAGGTCAAACGAAAGCGGGTTCTCGGCGGCGGAGGAAACAGATATCTCTGATAGACGGGTTTCAAGAGTGGCAAGTTTGACTTTAATCAGAGACCATTTTCCCTTGAAGATCTGAACGTGGGAGATGGAATCGAGTAGAGAACGTAGGAGAGCCACAGTGTCCGTGTGTATGGGCTCTTCCTGTAGTGATTCTTTCATGGCTGTGGCGGGTGGGGGGAGGGGACGAGGTACTGGGTAGGATAAATATTTG